>NC_045449.1:63939845-64080083 GCF_002776525.5 Piliocolobus tephrosceles | reverse complement strand
AACAGCAGATAACAGGATGACCAGCTGCGGAGAGGAGCTACCCTCTCTGCTGAGAGTTGAACACTTGGGAACACCTGCCCGCAGAAAGAAGCTACCCACTGCGAGTCTCCTCTGAGCTGTTCTAACATTCAGTAAAGCTTCTCTTCATCTTGCTCACCATCCACTTCTCTGCATACCTCATTCTCCTGGATGCAGGACAAGAGCTCAGGCAAAGGTGCCACCAGCCACAGAGGTTTCCAACCAGAAAAGCAACACCCCAAAGATCCCAAAACATTACCATGTTGTATAATAGATCTCTCAGACTTCCTCCTATCTAAATGGAATTTTGTATCCTTTAACTAATATCTCTCTAACCCTTCTCCCCCAACCACCCCAGCCCCTGGTTACCACCATTCTATTCTCTATGTCAGTAAGATCAGCTTTTTAAGATTCCACACGAGTAAGATTATGCAATATTTGTCTTTCTGTGCTGAGTTTATTTTATTTAATGTAATGTCCTCCAGGTATGTCCACGTTGTCCCAAATGACAAGATTTGCTTCTTTTTATGGCTTCAAAATATTCCATTGTGTGTATATACCACATTTCATTTATCCGTTCATCTGCTGGTGGATACTTCGGTTTATTCTATATCTTGGCTGTTGTAAATTATGCTGCAGTAAACATGGTAATGCAGATATCTCTTCAACATACTGATTTCATTTGGTTTGGTTATATACCCAACAGTAGGACTGCTAAATCATATTGCAGTTCTATTTTTAATTTTTTTGAGAAAAATTCATACTTTTTTTTCATAACGGCTATACTCTTTTTTATATTCCCACAGTGTGCAAGAATTCCTTCACTTTTTTCTTCTTTTTATTTTTGGAGACAGGGTCTCACTTTGTCACCCAGGCTGGAGTGTAGTGGCCCAATCTCAGTTCATTGTAGTCTCCACCTCCCAGATTCAAGCTATTCTCCTGCCTCAGCCCCCCAAGTAGCTGATAATACAGGTTCCTACCACCACGCCTGACTAATTTTTGGATTTCTTTGTAAAGATGGGGTTTCACCATGTTGCCCAGGCTGGTCTTGAACACTCAAGCAATCCCCCCACTTCATCCTCCAAAAGTGCTGGGATTATAGGCATAAGCCATCGTGCTCAGCCCTTTTCTTCATCTTTAAGGAGTCATTCAGACTTTGGAGCTCCTGTGGGGTTGGTGGAAGCCATTGTTGTACCTACATCTCTTTTCCAACTTGCCTTCTGCTTAGTCCTGCTATCCTTGTTTCTTACAGGTGACAATCTCAAGAGATGTCCCCAGTACATTTTTTTTGCATACAAATCTTCATCTAAGCGTATGTTTCCTGGTGAATTTGACCTACAAAATATGAGTTATATGAAACAGGCAGCACTTTTTCATGAACATATTTGACTCACTTTTCATCTAAGATCAAAAATATCATTTTTGTCATAGAACATTTATTTTAATCAGTATGCAAAAATTGTGCTTGCCACCATTCTCAACATCAAGTTTTCTTTCATTCAACTCTAAAAATTGTGGTAAGTTATATGACCCTAAGCTAACTAGTGTTTCAGTGCTCTGACCAGAATCCCTGCATCAGGACTCAGACTTATTCCTGACACCCATTCTAGGTGCCAGGAGTGATACCTAGGTTGCCTTGGATGTAGTCAAATGGCTAGAAGCCAGTTGCAGGTCCCAACTGTACTACAAGAGTGCTAATACTACAAGACAGTAGTTATTAGGGAGAGGGGATTGTTCTCAGGGTCTGTCTACCACAGAGACTATGGATTGCTATGTCACAAATCTCTACTTTTGGATTTGAGCACTGCCCCTGCATTCTTAGAGCCTCTCAGATTTGCTCAATTATGAACCTCTAGCCTCTTGGTCAGGGTTGGCTCGGGGAGGATGGTGAAAGATCACTACCTGATTCTGCAGGCTTTGGAATTCTGTCAAGTGCAACCACTTTCTATATATTCAGTACCGCATCTTAACTCACCCTGGGAATTACCTGTGTTCTCTAAGAGGTTGAGTTTGCACGAGCTTTTTAGGGTCTGTTGGCCTACTTCTTTATCAAATTCCCATCAGACACCTAATATTGTAAATTCTTATTCCCTGCTGAGTCAGTTCCTCTCCTGCATTTGTGATTTAATCAAAGTCTGTTGAAATTTCTGAATTGCAGTTGAGTCCACTTCAATTCCCTTTTGTCTTTGTGGGGTTATTCCTTCTTTTTATGTTGTTCTGGCACTATTGTAATGAGGCTAGTGGTGGGGGAGACAACATAAACGTGTATGGTACATGTGTCATATTTAACTGGCTGCTTCTCTTTCAAATGTTTGCTTTTGTCTTTCTTCATGCTACTCCAGTTTTCCCTGTACCCAAATAACCCCTGGGACAAGACTAGGATCATTTCTACATACCCTCACAATAAAGGAAGCATCTTTAACTATTTTCGCCTTATCAAATACAGAACTAAAATTTAAACAAACAACAATGACAAAGATAAATAAATAACTGCAGTTAGGTATGGAAATATTTAGGGCAAGGAACAGTTATGGTCAGAGCCAGTATCATCTTCAAGAGGAATGTGATGGGGAGCTTTAAACTTGCAATGCCTACGTCCTTCTGAGGAAGTCCATTTCTAAGCCAAAGACATAGTCTTGTCCTCTGGCCTCCAACAGGTCACTATTACATATGAGGCAACCGTTTGTCAGATTTCACAAAATTAAACTACACAAACTTTGTAAATACAATACATGATATATCAATAATGTTGAACTGTTACAAGTTGACTGCTATCCTTTCCTAAGTATGAGAGGATCAACAGGACCGCATTCCTTTTTATTGTGTATCAGCATCTCTGCTCAAAATCATAAATGACCAAATGTATAATATGCTCATAATCATGATCTTCCCTTAAAAAAAGGCAATATAATATCAGCAAAGGAAATGCAAATCAAGCAAGAGGAAAAATGTTTGTACAGACTTAGTTCTGACAAACACAACCAACTTAAAGGGCTAGAAACTCTGTATAAGATGTCCTGAGTACCCTCTGTTTTGGTCAGTTTGGGCTATAACAATATACCATAGACTTACAAACAACAGAAATTTATTTCCCACAATTCTGGAAGCCGGGAAATCTAATATTAAGGTGCTGGAAGACTTAGTGTCTGGTGAAGGTCATCTGTAACTTCAGGTGGCAGAAAGGGATAAGCAAGCTCCCTTGTTCCACTTTTATGAGGGCACCAATCCCATTCATTAAGACACACCTTCATGATCAAATCATTTCTCAAAGGTCACACTACTGATACCATCTTGAGGATTAGAACTGCAACGTATGTATTTTGTGGGGACACAGTTATTCAGACCACAGCACCTTCCTCACTCCAAATCAACTGGCATGTACTGGGTTTGAACTTACATAACTAAAATCCTATTGAGGCGAAAGTTTCATGGTCCACAAGCAAGTCAGGTGTCCCAAAATAAATTCAAGTTTCCATTTCTTGGGCTAGAGAGAACGCTTACAGATTCAACATGGCAGTCTTTCTAGGTCCCAGTATGAAGGATTTTTAAATATATTGAGATCCATTCTCATTCACTGTCTTAAGAGTTAGGGTGGTGACAGAGCGAGACTCCGTCTTAAAAAAAAAAAAAAGAGTTATGGTAACACATGCAACATATGGGAGTCGTGTGTGTGTGTCTGTGTATGTGTGTGTGTCTCTGTGTGTGTGTGTATTTGAGGAAAGTTTATCTTTTAATTACTATCTGCTGTGTATCCAACAACAATTATCTGCATGTTTCATATGAGAACAAAGGAAGAAATTCAAGAACATGATTTGGCCAAGTTGGTGCTACTCTGATTAAGTCCTCTGGTTCCAATATTTATATTCTTATCACAAATAGTTCAGGCTCATAAAGAGATGGATCTAAAAAAAAAAAAAACAGCATTCTGCTTTTGTAATTAACATAAAGACTTACGGGGACCATAGATTATTCTCATCGTACCCTTGTGAGTAAATGGTCTCAGACTGATTCACCTGACCTGTGGCAGAAGCTCAAATTGAAACAAGAAATTACCACCCCAGCTTGGCATCTCTGTTAACTTGATAACGTTTTGTTTTCTATTTGCTGTAAGCTACATCTCAAAACTTCAAAATGTACTTTTAAAATTTCTATGTTCTTATTCAGCAATTCAGAAACCCTCAGACAATTTTTTTTTTCTGTTGACTATCAACTTCATACAGTGAATACTAATCTTAGTTTTAGAAAAAAATGCAAATCCTAGCATTTCTTTAATCTGGTATGTCTTTTAAGGGAGCTGTTGAACCTTAGAAAGGAAAAAAATTGACTGCACCCAGTGATTATTTGGAAAAAAGAATGACCTTAAAAACTTGAAGCTAAATGCATGAAAGGAAATACATCATATATTTTTTTCCTTTGGGTGATGACAGGACTTAAAATGCAAAATGCTACACTTGCCTGGAAAAACTACCTATTTAAAAAAAATTAGATTTTAAATGATCTCCTGGGTACTACTATGTTACTCAGGACTGTCGACACAGAGAAATGAGGCATTCCAGTTACTGAAATGTTGAGAAATGGCCCAAACAGTGCCAAGTGCATGTCCCTTACTGTGAACCACTCCTCCATTCCCTGCACTCTGGCCCAATTACAAGCAATAGCCATTAGTATGCCAAATATGGAGAGCTGAGCTGCCAGGCCAGAAGTGTCCCTTGATGGTTTCCCGTGTACTCATTCAAGAGAATGAACATAGAATTGTTTACTGTGGTAAGCTGATACTTTATTCACTCTTGTAAAAGCCATCTAAAAGAATCTTCAAACTTTCCAGCACCATTTGAATAGTGATATGTATTATTTAATCCGTGCCAAACTCAAATTTACAAAGCCTTATTCCTGGCAATGACTACAAACAATTTCCATTTACTATAAAACTAAAAGAACACACAAAGTTTCAGTCTTCTTGTCTGTGGTGTTTTCAATGGATACCTACAATGTGTTATTTCTGAATAAATACATCCTTCTGTTCTTTTACTGAATCCTTTTTCATATGAGAATCACCAATAATGTATAAGGATAGTTAAAATTAATATTATTTTAGTGCATAAAACTCTACTTGTGGAAAGAATATTAAAATATGTATTTTGACTGATTATAAATAATCATTTAGTATGGCAAATTTAGAAAACAGAGGAAAATAAAAATATGATGACAGCAAAATATAACCTGAAATTCCTACATTCAGAATTAATTAGAAGCAGTGTCATCATTTCTGTGCATTTATTTTCAAATGTGTGTGCATGTGTATGCACACATTCTTTGTATATATGTTTCTGTGTATTTACATCATCACAATTTTAAAAATTACACTGTGTAAATTAATATTTAAGTTTACATTTACAAACAAAATTTTAAGGTACCTGAAATCTTGTGTGCAGATAAACTTTGCAAAATGCTTTAGTAAGAAAACATCTATTTATAATCATAAATAATAGTCAAACAATATAATAAGCATTGGTCAAGCAATGTTATAGAGTAACATATATGTAATGACTTAAAAAGTCTTTATATCTTAGGGCCATTTTATTCAGATCAGAATATTTGATTTAACGTATAGAAGTTCTGACCTTCATCTATCTGCTTCTACAAGATAAATCAAATAATTTGAAGACATCACATATTTTTCTTACTAGGCCTCAACAGATTCAAAACATTTCTTTATTATTATACAATTTATATACACCAAATTGCACCTATTTTAACTATCAGTTCAATGAGTTTTGACACATAGTACAATTGTGCGATCACCTCCCTTACCAAGATATAGAATATCTCCATCATTCCAAATAGCTCCCTTATGCCTCTCTGCAGTGACTTTCCACCCACAACTAGCCCAATGCACTATTGGGCTGCTTTCTGTCATTATATATTAGTTTTACAAAGGACTTGTGAAATGTAGTTTATTTTATAAACAGTCCCAGATGGACCCCTAATCAAGAAAGAATTTCAGTTAAGCCAAGAGGTCACTATGAGAATTAAATTCTAAAAGTAAAGAGAAATATAAAATTTCTTACTGTTCTTCCCAGCATCAGATATTAGCCACTACAGAAAAATACCATTTTGTGAATAATAGACAAGAATATAAGGATTTGCCTTGTTCTTATTTGTAGTCTCCTTTAATACTTAATGATGAAACAATGCATTATTTTAATAGTCTACAGATAACATCTTTATGTCCTCTCAATAAGTTGAATTTTGAAAATTAGTAATTTCAATTATTATATTAGACAACGGTGGGAAGACATGTTTTGCCTCTGGTTTGTCTAAGTCCAAAGTATTTCACCTTTAGTAGACACATTTCTCAGCCACAAATGTCTCTCTCTCTCACACACACACACACACACACACACACACACCCTAAAACAGAATGCAACACATTTTTTTTAAGGCAACGAAAAGAAACGTTTGTTTGCTTTAGGAATATGATTTCTAAACCATGGATCTGTTTAAATTTATTATTATTATTATTATTATTATTATTATTATACTTTAAGTTCTAGGATACATGTGCACAACATGTAGGTTTGTTACATATGTATACATGTGCCATGTTGGTGTGCTGCACCCATTAACTCATCATTTACATTAGGTATATCTCCTAATGCTATGTCTTCCCCCTCCCCCCTCCCCACAATAGGACCCGATATGTGATGTTCCCCTTCCTGTGTCCAAGTGATCTCACTGTTCAATTCCCACCTATGAGTGAGAACATGCGGTGTTTGGTTTTCTGTTCTTGTGATAGTTTGCTGAGAATAATGGTTTCCAGCCGCATCCATGTCCCTACAAAGGACATGAACTATCTTCCTCAACCCCTCAACTCCCAACAAAGAGTTCTCTGGTCAAAAATTTAAACGGACTAAAAAAGGATGAGTCCGTTTAAATTTTTGACCAGATAATTCTTTGTTGGGAGTTGCTAATCAAAAATACCTCTGGATACTGCCAGTTGTCCTCTGATAGCAAAATCACCCCTTTGGAGAACTGCTTTATACTGTTTGGGATGTGTACTTTTCCTTTTTTTTTTTTTTTTTTTTTTAATTCTATTAGGATAGCAATAGAAATAATCTATAGAATCAACATGCAGCTTATATACGTATTGCATTCATGCTCTCATACATTAACATTCTTTGCATACAAAGATGCAATGCTCATCTTTGATGGTATGCTCATAAATACGGTGGCGATATGTACTGTGGGAATGACAGATAAAGCTGGACTTATTTAACTTATTTATTTGCTTTTTAATAAGAAATGTGATGGAAAGATTTACTGCCTCTCTTAAAATTCATTAGGAAAAGGTTCCAGAAGGCAGAATAATAACTTTTTCTTGTGCAGCAACAATATACAATAAAACAATCATAGGCTGTATTGAAGTTTGATTTGTATGTGAAACAAGTAGTTTACCTGAAACATTCAAATCACCAAAACACTGTGGCTCTGTTTCCTTTATGTAGGAGCAGACAGAGCAGATTTCCCCTGACTTGGCCCACTATGCACAAAGGTAACAGGTTCAGTCATGGCAGTGCAAAGCACTTGGAGAAACAAGCAAACAAGATCAAGCCATTGAAATTTTGCAATGGAGGAAGCCCTCTTTAAGAACACAAAAGTCAGTATCAGCAGCTTATATTTAGCAAATTGTTCAAACGAGTGCTTGTGACTCCCTATCAGTACAAATTGGAGATAACCTTTCACTATAATAAAGAAACAATTAGATCATCACTCCTGAAATACACACATGAAATTAAGATTAATGTCCATATTTTAAATTCCTTTAATTCATCTCTATTTTTCCCTTGACTCGGAATCCAAATTATTTTACCATGAGAGGAAATACTTCAGGACAATTCATGCTCTTGTGCTTGATAACTAAGGTCTTCTGAAATCCCCCATTGGAAACTGACTTATGCCTTACCAAGTCAATAGGGTGCTGAGTAAAGTATTTTACCCTTTTACTCAGATGATCACGTTTGCCCTCAGCAATTTCCAAACAAGAACTTACTCATCTCGGTCAGGCACGGTGGCTCACGCCTATAATCCCAGCACTGTAGGAGGTCGAGGTGGGTGGATCACAAGGTCAGAAGATTGAGACCATCCTGGCTACCACGGTGAAACCCTGTCTCCACTAAAAACAGAAAAAATTAGCCAGGCGTGGTGGCAGGTGCCTGTAGTCCTAGCTACTTGGGAGGCTGAGGCAGGAGAATGGCATGAGCCCGGGAGGCGGAGCTTGCAGTGAGCCAAGGTCGTGCCACTGCACTCCAGCCTGGGTAACAGAGCAAGACTCTGTCTCAAAAAAAAAAAAAAAAAAAACTTACTCATCTTTTAACCTATGCTGTTGTCATAGTTGCCATCTCAATATACCTCGAGAGTAGAGGTGTCCACACCATTGTTTTTTAGTAGAGTAGCCCTTTTAATACGTTATTTTCCATTTAAGTCTTCATAATGATCTTAAAGTTGCTATGTGGGAAACAGTTCAATGTTGCAACTTTATTTTCCTTTTAATTCCTGATAATATTCTATTAATAAAAATAATTTAAAGAGCATTTCAAACTTCTACCTCCAGTCACATACCCACACACAATTACAATTTGATAGTCTGTTTTCCCTGCTCAACTCTTTTGCTTATATATACTAATTTAAATATCAAATTCACAGACTAAAGAATGGTATGCATTAATAAATGTATTAATTATTCACTCCTTTATGAAAAACTAAGACTATTTCTTTTACTCTTAAAAGCATGGATTTATATTAAAGGGGATTTCCTAACCTGTGATTTGATTCTTGACTCTTGCTGTTTTTAGAGCTTCCTTTTTGTCTTTGAATTTTGACATTTTGACTATAATGTGACTCAGGCTGTATTTTTTTGGGTTGAATCTGTTTGGGAATCTTTGAGTTTCCTGTTCCTGAATGTTTATATCTCTCCTAAGACTTAGAAAATTTCAATTTTTTTTTTAAATAGGTTTTTGATATACTTTGAATATGTGTCCCCACCCAAATCTCATGGCAAATTGTAATCCCTGATAAAAGAAAAACTTTAGCTGAATTAAATGTAAAGGAGTTTAATTGAACAATGAATGCTTCACGAATCAGGCAGCCCCCAGAATCACAGCAGGTTCACAGACTCCAGCACAGTCATGTGGTGGAAAAAGATTTACAGACACAGAAAGGGAAAGGACGTACAAAAATCAGAAGTGAGGTTCAGAATGGCTGGATTGGTTACAGGTTGGCATTTACCTTATTTGAACACAGTTTCAGCGCTTAAAAGTGTATGAATGGTTGAAGTATGGCCACTTGGATTGGCCAAGACTCAGCTATTATTACAGGTGCATACTCCTCAGTTAAGTTTTCAATTTTGTCTACCTATTAAGCGAGACTGTAGTTGGTCCACAAGGACTCAACTACAGAAGTACAGAGTCCTTCTCAGGCCATATTTAGTTTACTTTAACATCTCCAGTGTTGGAGGTTGGGCCTCATGGGAGGTTATTGGAGCATGAAGGTGAATTTCTCACGAATGGTTTAGCACTATCCCCTTAATGCTGGTCTCATAATAGTAAGTCCTCATGAGATCTGATTATTCAAAACCATGGATCAACTCCTCGCTTGCTCACTCTCTGTCTCCTGATCTGGCCATGTGATGTGTCTGCTCCCCCTTCACCTTCCACCATGATTTTCAGTTTTCTGAGGCCTCTCCAGAAACTGAGCAGATGCTACTATGCTTCCCATATAGCCTCTGGAACCATGAGCCAATTAAACTTCTTTTCTTTGTAAATTACCCAGTCTCAGGTATTTCTTTATAGCCATGTGAGTATGAACTAATACAGTTTTCGACACATTTTTTCATCTCTTCTTTTTCTGGATCACCCAAAATGCAAATATTTGTTTGCTTAATAGTGTCCCATATGTCATGTAGGCTTTCTTAATTCTTTTTTTTAAAAACTCTTTTCTGCTTTTTTTTGTCTGACTGTGCTATTTCTAAGGGCCCATCTTCAAGTTCAAAAATTTTCTTCTGCTTCATCTAGGCTATTGTTGAAAATTCTCAATTTTATTTTTTATTCCATTCTTTGAATTCTTCAGTTCCAAGAATTCTGATTGGCTATACTCTCTTTCTCTCTCTCTCATACATATACATATATATATAGTATATATCTAGTGTATATATACTGTATATATAGTTGTATATATAGTGTATATGTGTGTGTGTATATATATATAATGTCTGTTGAATTTCTCAAATTATAAATTGTTTTTCTATTATTACTGAACTGTCTGTGTTCTCTTGAATCTCGCTAAGTTTTTTTAAGATTATTATTTTACATTCCTTTTTCCACATCTTATAATTTCATTTTCTTTAGGGACTATCATTAAGAAATTATTAGGTTGCTTTGGAATTATCATGTTCTTTTGCTTGTTCAAGTTTCTTATGTCGCTACATTGACATCTGTACATCTGATGTAACAGTCATTTCTTCCAGCTTTGTGAGGTAGGATTTTAGGGAAAGATTTTTTCCTGTATATGTATTTCGTGGTGTCCATTAGGCAGGATATTTTTGCTTTGGTTCTGGGTGGGCAGAGCAATGTGGTCGTCATAGAATTTCTTCAGCTGTAGTCAATGTCAACAATGTTTGTTAATGCCTCTGTGGCCTAAGCTTTGGTCTTTTGTGAGGGGTTGTGGCTCAGCTTTGCTGGGGATGGGAATGCCAAGTAGGTTGATCCTCAGGCTCCTGAGTGACATGTGTAGGTGCTGGTGGTGGCAGTGCAGGCCCAGGGTAGGTTCGTCCTCAGGC
Source organism: Piliocolobus tephrosceles (assembly GCF_002776525.5). Taxonomy (NCBI): domain Eukaryota; kingdom Metazoa; phylum Chordata; class Mammalia; order Primates; family Cercopithecidae; genus Piliocolobus; species Piliocolobus tephrosceles. The sequence continues at coordinate 64,069,231 of NC_045449.1, read as the reverse complement.
TCCCGGGTGTCATATGAGGATGCAGGGCAGTCCAAATGCCAGAGGGGCAGGCTCACTGGCAGTTCTGGCAGCAGGCCCCAGGTGGGCTGTTTCTGAAGCCACTGCTTGGTGCATGCACATGTTGGTGGTGCGATGGAATGCCCGGGCATCTGACTTCTTGTGCCCCTGGGTGGCCTGCATGTGCATTGGTGATGTGGCAACAGGCCCTGAGAAGCTGGTCCTTGAGCCTTTGGGCAGTGTGTGTGGGCATGCAGTGTTCCTGCCACTGGAGGGGACAGGTTTGCAGGCAGCGGTGGTGGAGAACTCCGGTTAAGTTGATCTTTGGGCCACTGGGTGACATATGTGAATACTGGTGGTGGCAGTGGTGGGCCCAGATGAGTCAGTCCTTGGACCCTTCAACCACACACACAGTTATGTAGTAGGTCTGCCACTGGAGGGTGGGGCCTTGGTGGCTGGCAATGGTGAGCTCTGGGTAGGCAGCTCTCAGGCTCTGGGGAGCCAGGCGTTGGCTCCCCCTATACTTGGGGCAGCCTCCCTGCTGTGCTGGACCACCTATTTCCCTAGATGTAGGGTGCTGTAGAGACTCAAGTGTTGCTGTAGATGTACCTCTAGGTCTAGCTGGTGTCACAGCCCTCTGTGTAGATGTGAAGGAATGCTGGTAGGGCCCCAAAAATATGGAGATGATGGAGCTATTGGGCCCAGGGTAGGACGCACTTTGGTGGTGCTTCTGCTCCCAAAGTTGAGATGTGCTATGGCAGCCTGGATCCTGGGTGTAGGAAGGCCTAGCATGAATTTCTTCTCTGAAGAAATGCAGTTGCATGAACTTCAAGCAGCTCCCTGCACTGGGCTCAGGGCCATGGGCATTGAGGAGCTCACCCATAGCTGGAATTGCTTGCCTCTGTGGTAGGAACTGGATTTCTGTGAATCTCCTGCTTACCTTTTCCCTGTGATGGGGAATCCCTCAACTATGCTGCCATTTTGAATTTTTGTGCCTCGGGGAGTCTTGTCCCTTCCTTGCTGAATTCCAGTGTTCTCTCCTAGACATTCAATTCAACCTGTGGTTTTCTGTTTCTCCTTTTGGTCTTTGTGGAGAATGAGATGCATGCAGGGTGCCTCTACTCAGTCATCTAGATCTTAGAAATCATTTTTTAAATTTTACCAAATTAGATAAACCAGAAGTGAACTGGAAATTATATGTTAAAAACAGCAGCCATAATTGGGTCACCCTTTAATACATTTTTATCTAATCTAGTACCCATGAATGAGAACCATTAACACTGCCATGATAATTCAGGTCTGGGAAGACACAGCTGTTGGTTTGAAATTTTAAGAAAAGTTTCATGGAGGTAATTGGACCTTAAAGAATCACAGGGATTTCAAAGTATCAAGAAAAGATGTTAGGAAAGTCTTGGAAAGTTGCAGGTAAGAAGGAAATAACAGAATTTTACAATCATATCAGGGCCATTCAGAGGGCAGATGGTGGGAGGAGGGAGAGATCAGGAAAAAATAACTAATGGGTACTAGGCTTAAAACCTGGATGATTAAATAATCTGAACAGCAAACCCCCACGACACAAGTTTACCTATGTAACAAACCTGCACTTGTACCCCTGAACTTGAAATAAAAGTTAAACAATAAAGCAAATAAGTGCACAGAAATTAAAAAAAAAAAAAAAAAAAAACCTCTGTTCTACTTGAGAAGATATTAACTAGACTTTAGTTTTTGGCTTCTTTCATAACCTGCTCACGATAAGAGGAAATCTTGTTAAAATTAAATCTTCTAAGCATAGGCCTTGCAGATGTGGAAAAAATGTAATAGAAAGATATTTTCAATTCCTTCTTGGCTAAATGTACATACTTGTAGCCAATATTAAAAAAAAAGGAGGAAAGAAAAAAAATTGTTTTCTTATGCCTTAGAGTAAAAAGAATTATCTCAATGTTCCCTCTTCCAACAAGTGGTGACCTGGCAGTATAGAAAGGTGCCCCCTGGTAGAACACATTCTGCAAGACTTTTGTACTTACATAAAATAAAAAAGAAAGTCTATGGTTTAGCGACTAATGTTTATATGCATCCAGATTTTATGATGCCACATAAATTACTGCTGAGATGACAATAGAACTCAACCTATACAAATACATTGTACTCCAGTCCTCTGAAACAGAAATTTGTCTCAAATTAACACACTCACTTTGTTATCTATGAAGATCCATCACCTTTGAATTAGATGTTATCATGAATAACTAGGGAATTGAATTTAAAATAACATCATTTCTGAAGCAGAAAAAAGAAGTAACAGAGACCTATGTTCGTTTCCACTACACCGTGTCATCTACAAACAGTGGAAAACAGCCCATAGACCTAAATTTAAAATAATTTTTTTAAAAAACAATTCAAGTAACTAGTCCAGAGAGAACAATACCAGACAAGTCAGGAGCTTAAAAAAAAAAAAAGGAAAATTACTCTTTTGGAAAATGTAACAACTGGAAAATACATCTTATAAAATAAAAGACACAAGAAATAAAAGCCTAACTAGCCTAACTCTACACGAGAAGTAAAAGCCTAACCAACAATATGTTGACTCCAGTTGGAAAGATCATATGTTGCCTTTCTACAGATTTTAAGAGCAGAACATTTCAGGGAATGTAGGTTGGGAGGAAAAGAATTAAGAACTCATCACAGCAATTAGACATAGATCAGATTAATATTAAAGTAGCATTCTCCAAAACAATTTGTGGTTTGACTTACCAGTTAATTGTAACTTTTCAAGATATTCTACCCAAATATAGTATTTTAAATTATAACTCTGAGATGGATTAATATGATTTAACAATTATTCAATAACCCTTATTATGTGTAATTTATTGATAAATTGCACTTTTTTATAATATAATTTTTTATAATTTATAATTAATATAAATTGACTATTACATTGTTTAGAACTTGTTTCTCAAAATTGCCACCATGTATAACATTTTTATTTTCATTTATAAAAACTGAGTTCATTAAGTTAAAGCAATTAATTATATTCTACAATGACCTGTGTTAGCCAAATATATTTAGGTTATTATCACCTGAATCAAGTGTAACTAGTTTAAGATTAAAATAAAAAATAAGAGTATCTTTGGGAGTCCAGAACTGGAATGTTGCAATATGGAACTAAGAAATAGAAACATTAAGGACCTGAGGGAGACATTTGTTATTTTTCTGGACTTGTTCCTCATTTTCACTTTTTTACTGATAGGCATTTTTGGCTGCTATTAAATTGAGACGAGACGCCATGCCATCTCAGAACTGGGACACGGCAACCTCAGGAAACTTTCCTCGCCTCTCTTCCTGATAGCAGCCCAGGCTGGAGATAACATCAGAGCCCTAATTTCAAGCTTCATAGGGAGTAGATCTCCACCAGCTCCACTTTTGTCAAGTGCTACTTTCATCCAATCAACTATGTTCTACTTTGGATGGGGAGACATAGTCCAATAGGTAACATGAACAGGGAAAAAAAAAAAAAAAAAAAAAAAAAAGCTATTTGTAGCCAAGCAAACGTCACCAATAGTGTCTTTTTTTTTTTTTTTTCAAGTTGAAAAATAAAAATAAGACTCAGGCATTTATATAATTGGTCAAGACCCCACAGCTGGTAGTAGAGTTAATTTTAGTCTAATAGTCTTACTATTACAGCTTCAACTTCAAGATGCCTGTTTACTGGTGAAAGAAATATGTAAAATCATACCTAACCTAAGATAAATTGTTGCTCCTGCTTTCTTTTATCCAAAAGGTTGATATCTTAATATTGTACAAATTTACTTATTATGTCAGAAAGATTTAGCTCCTTTTTCCTCCCTTTCCCACTCGTGTGTGTGTGTGTGTGTGTGTGTGTGTGTGTGTGACAGAGAGATATGGTTGAAGAGGAAGAATGTGACTATTTTGAAAGATTTATCATTGAAATAATATTTATCACGGCATTATCAGCAGGTGACCTGTTAGATGTTCTTATCACCAAACAGGTCTAATTCAATTTCCTTTAGACTTCAATATAAATATGGAGTTTCTATCCTCAAAATGGTATTTCAAACCTATATTTGGATATCTTACTACTTATTTAAAAAAAGATGAAAAGACAAATTCTTTGATGGCACAGTTTAAAATTCTAAATCCTGAGGACATGATCCTGAAGCTCCCTACTAAAAAAAAAATTTTTCCTAGGGATTTTACAGTATTTAGCAAATCCTCTTTGCCTTTTACCATGATGCAGGAATCTGTATGTTTTTTAGCAATTCTGCTTCTACGTATATTGGGGATCTAAGAATGTAAACATAGGAATAGACAGTAAGTATAGTTTGTTAAAATATCCAGATCTTGAAAGGTAATTTTAAAGGATTATTCTGCCAATTAGTAAGTATTTCTAAAATGACACAGCAGACAGGAGATAATTCACTGAAATGTCATCCATCCACTCTTTCCCCTTATGTCACAAGGTGTTTAAATAACTTTGTGAAGGAAAGAGGAAACAGCTGTGCTAAAATTGCAGATTTTATGTCTCTCCCTGTTGTGTGTGAAGCTGCCAAAATGAAAGTAATGAAATTGAGACTATGTGAGGTTAGAGTATGCAAACGAGCTCATGCTTTGAGTGGGGGCTCTAATGTGCTCTTTTTCTTTCTCACTGTTCACACCGAATACTGAGGGCTAATGTATCAAGAACTGTAATTTTTAGCTTAACTCCTAAATCTGGAGTCATGATTGAGCTAAACAAATAGAATAATTCAGTACAGGGTCTGGCCAGTAGCTTATTTTCCCTATGGCTATTCTACTCATTGAATAGCATTCAAAACACTTTCAATGTATTTAGGTGCCTGGGGTACAATTCAGTACAGGGACAGGATAATATTTTCTAAGTAAAATAATAGATCTCAAGACACTCTAGGGTTTTAAGATCAGAATCAGAAAACTAGATTCATACATCCATATATCCATATATACATACATACATAGAATATGAATCAATGGAGAGGTTTATAATCATCACTACAAAATGAAAGTATAAGAAAAGTGAGGTCCCAATCTCAACAGAAACAAGTTTAGCTTCCTGGAATCTTAAATCGCATCTCCAAAAACAATATTCAACATCCAGTGAAACAAACACAGTAGCCAATCTTCAGCACGAATATGCAAACAAAAATAAGAGCATTTAATTTAGAAACTATTTAGAGAAAGCATCAGCACATTTTAGACTAATTTCCAGTGTTTACAGGATTATAGACTTCTAGCACCAATAAAAAGCTTAGAATTTAAACCACCACATCATTGAAGATGGGGGAACCATAATTCAAAGAATTCAATTTACTTAAACAAGATCATACAGCTGGTAAATGACAGAGTAAAATTTACATCTTATGTCTATTCTATTTCCAGTGTTGTTTCTACAAAACTAGGTTGATGCTCGATGTCTGGCACTACGCTTTTCACTACAAGAAGGCAATACTTCAAGGAGAAAATAAATCATGTATCTTTTACTACTGAGATTTAACAGACATTGAGGAAAGGTGATTTTTGTTATCAAATTTACAATGTATTTGGGTATATAAATAAAATAAGTGTTGGTAGGATCCAGAAAAATGAGTATCATAAATCTGCAGCTACATTATAATTTAACATTATTTTGTTTGCTTTACTTTCTAGTTATAATCAGTGTTTAGAATTGAAATACTAATCTAGTAACTAGGGATGGTGGAGTGAGTAGTTCAAAGAAGAAATAGAGAGAATACTGTAATGATGTCAATGCTTACAACCGACCAAAAGAAAAATGAATAAAAATTAGCCTGCTAGAATAAGTTGATTTGGAATTCATCCCACAAAAACTAACATGCATTTATCCTCTTCATTCCTTCTTCCTTTTAACACTTAGAAAATATTGCAAAAAATACATATACAATAATTATCTAAAGAAAGACATTGGGAATACTGCCTAAGAAAATGACCAAAAGTACATTTGCAAACATAAATCAACAGAAGGCTTGTAAAAACACAAAAGAAGGACTGCATTCTTGGGCATCAAACCAGAGGGGTGTTGGTTGCTTCAGAAAGTATTTCTCCATTGTGTCCTTTAAATTACCAATAACCCCGGCCATACACTTTTCAAACATCAATAACTAAATGCACATGTTAATGTAATCTTGAAACACCAGAAAGGAAATCAGGCAGTTTCATATACAACATACCTTATCTATGCGAAGCAAAAACAGAAAGGGTAGAATAAATAAAACTAGCATCCATTAAGTACATACTATATCTCAGACATTTAATCCTCCAAACACCAACTACAATATCCGTTTTATAGAGAAAGCTCAGAGAACTTGAGAGGTTTTTTTTTTTCCCCCTAGAGTTCATGTAGCAGAAAGTTAATGTCAAGATTCAAACCTAGGTTCACTTGAGTTCAAAGTATCTTTTCAGTATACTTTTTTGTGAAATGATAGATAAATTTCTGGTCTCTCTCTGTCTTTTCTTGCAGGCTTGAAATGACATATTCACTCTAGATAAATTTACAGTTAATAAGATTTCCTTACCAGAATGATGGTATTAGGAAGTTGACAACTCATTTCCTCAAACAAATGTGAACCATAAAGCTGAACAAAACTGTCAATCATTTCAAAATGCTAAAAATCTGGAAATCAAGCAAAGCTGTACATTAATGTAAGAAGCATTCATGCTTGAGTACTACTATATTTGGGTAAGACTGGCATGAGCCTGTGGTGTTCTTGCCCAGGACTCCTCCCATTCCCCTACTATCTCTGTCCATGATATTCCAACTAGGGAGGGACAGACTGTGAAAACCAGCAGTGTCCCTGTTCTGCCAGTAACGGTACACAGGATTTACAGCACTATTATTAAAGGTGTGTGATGGTTAATTTTACATGTCAAGTTGACTGGGTCGTGGGGTGCCCATATAGTTGGTTAAACATTATCTCTGGGTGTGTCTTGAGGACATTTTCAGAAGAGATTAGCATTTAAATCATCAGACTGAGTAAAGGTGAGTCCTCTTTAATGTGAGTGGGCATCATCCAATCTGGTGAGGGCTTGAATACAACAAAAGGTGGAGAAAGAGAGAATTTCTTTTCTGTCTGACTGCTTCAGCTAAGACTTTAGTCTTCTACCCTCAGACTGGGATCGACATCATTGGTGCTCCTCGTTCTCAGGCCTTTGGGTATGAACTGAAACTACACAGATCCTGGCACTCCTCAGCCTCTGTAGTCTGGTAAAACACTCCTTACAATAAAGCTCTCTCTCTTCCTTTCTGTCTCTGTCCCTCTCTCTCTGTTTCTCTCTCTTCACATATATATAGATGGATACATAGATAGATATGTGGAGACATATACAGGAAGTCCTCACTTCATTGACAGGTTCCTGGAAACTGCTACTTTAAGTGAAACATGACAAAAGCAGTTCCTCATTTACATTATAACTAAACAACATTGAAAAAAATGAAGTTCTTTGAGAACCTGCTATATGTATTCAAGGACCACTATATATATAAAATATATACCCATATATATATCATATATATATACACACACACACTATAGTACATATATATCACCCACATACACCCACATACATATACTGTAATATATACTTATATATATACTGTAATATATATATTTATATATGTGTGGGTGTGTATGTGTGTGTGTGAGAGAGATATACATTTAGTCATGCACTGCATAATGATGTTTTGGCTAACAACAAACTGCATATACTATGGTGGTCTCATAAGATTATAATGGAACTGAATAATTCCTATTGCCTAGTGACCGTAGCTATCATAACATCACAGAGTTACACATTACTCATGTTTTTGGTGATGCTGGTATAAACAAACCCACTGTGCTGACAATCCTAAATAGTACAGCACATACAACTATATACAGTACATAATACTTGATAATGATCATAACTATGTTACTGGTTTATGTATTTACTATATTAAACTTTTTTTTTTTTTTTTTTTTTTTTTTGAGGCGGAGTCTCGCTCTGTCGCCCGGACTGGAGTGCAGTGGCCGGATCTCAGCTCACTGCAAGCTCTGCCTCCCGGGTTTATGCCATTCTCCTGCCTCAGCCTCCGGAGTAGCTGGGACTACAGGCACCCGCCACCACGCCCGGCTAGTTTTTGTATTTTTAGTAGAGACGGGGTTTCACCGTGTTAGCCAGGATGGTCTCGATCTCCTGACCTCGTGATCCGCCCGTCTCGGCCTCCCAAAGTGCTGGGATTACAGGCTTGAGCCACCGCGCCCGGCCTATATTAAATTTTTAATCATTATTTTAGAGTATACTCCCTCTACTTATTTGAAAAAAAAGTTAACTGTAAAACAGCCTCAGGCAGGTCCTTCAGGAGATGTTCCAGAAGAAGGCATTGTTATTATAGGAGATGACAGCTCCATGCACGTCATTTTTCCAAAAGACCTTCCAGTGGCATAAGATGTGACAGTGAAAGACAGTGATATTGATGATTCTGACACTGTGTAGACCTAGGCTAATGTGTATATTTGTATCTTCGTTTTAAACAAAAAACTTTAAGAAGTAAAAAAAAAAAAAGTTCAAAGTACTCAAAATCTTGTAGAATAACAATATACAGAAAGAAAATATTTTTGTACAGCTGACCACGTGTTTGTGTTTTAAGCTAAGTGTTATTACAAGAGTCAAAAAGCTTTAAAAATTAAAACATTGATAAAGTAAAAATCAGTTGCAGTAGGGGCATGGCCTGGCTCTGTGTCCCCACCCAAATCTCATCTTGTAGCTTCCATAATTCCCACATGGTGTGGGAGGGACCCGGTGGAAGGTGATTGAATCATGAGGGCGGGTCTTTCCCGTGCTGTTCTCCTGATGGTGAATGGGTCTCATGAGATGTGATGGTTTTAAAAACGGGAGTTTCTCTTCACAAGCTCCTCTTTTGCCTGCCACCATCCATGTAAGATGTGACTTGCTCCTCCTTGCCTTCCACCATGATTGTGAGGCCTCTGCAGCCATGTGGATCTATAAGTCTAATTAAACCTCTTTCTTTTATAAATTGTCCAGTCTCGGTATATTTTTACCAGCAGCATGAAAACAGACTATTACAAGTAGGCTAATTTATGACTGAGGAAGAAAAATACTCTTAATTTAGTATTGCCTAAGTGTACAATGTTTGTAATATCTACAGTAGTGTATAGTAATATTGTAGGCCTTTGCATTCACTCAACACCCACTCACTGACTCACACAAAACAACTTCCAGTTTTGCTACCTCCATTCATGGTAAGTGCCCTATACAGGTGTACCATCTTTTATGCCATATTTTTACTTTACCTTTTTAATGTTTTGATATGTTGACATACACAAACACTTACCATTGTGTTACAATTGCCTGCAGTATTCAGTACAGTAACATGCTGCACAGGTTTGTAGCATAGGAGCCATAGACTACACCATACAGCCTAGATGTGTAGTAGGCTATGCGATCTAGGTCAGTGTAAGTACACTCTACGATGTTTGCACCACAAGAGAATCACCTAAACAACACATTTCTCAGAGTGTATCCCTGTTGTTAAATGATGCATAATTGTACACATATACATACACACATATATGTGTACATACTATAATGGTTAATTTTAGGTGTCAATTTGATGGAGCTAAAGAATGCTCAGGTGGCTGGAAAAATGTTATATCTAAGTATCTGTGTGTGTGTGTTTCTAGAAGAGATCAGCGTTTGAGTCAGTAGATTGAGTACAGAAGATCTGTCGTCACCAATACTGATGGGCAGCATCTAATCCACTGAGGGCCCAAATAGAACAAAAATGCAGAATAAGGGCAAATCCTCTTTCTCTCTCTCCTCTTGAGCTGAGAAATCCATTTCTTCTTTCCTTGGACATTGAAGCACCTGGTCCTTGGGCCTTTGGACTCTGGCTTACACCAGTGCTTTCCCCAGCCCCCATTTTTAAAGTCTTTGGACTTGGACTGAATTACAGCTCCATCAGATTTCCTCTTTCTTTGGCCTGCAAATGGCATATCATGGGACTTCTTGGCCTACATAATTGTGTGAACCAATCCACACAATGAATTCTATCTCTCTCTCTCTCTCTCTCCTATTGGTTCTATTTCTCTGAGAACCCTGACTAATGCAAGTGGTTATCTTGGTGGCAAGTGAAAAGGGAGGGCTAGTAGCTCTGCTAGCTTGAATTTGAATAGCTATATATTAAACAAGGAGCTCCAGTAAGTAAGGCAGACTTAATGGGATTGGTAAGAGTTCTGCATACCCAGCATTAATCAGAAGTTGTGTGCAGTATAGGCTAGAGTGAACCCAAGCAAGTCACATATCCCTGGCTTATGAAGCCAGTGCACATGCTCAGGAGACACACAAGAGAGTTCTATGGAAAGTAAAATGGGCTGACTTCTTAAAACAGCCTCATGCTTGAACGTGCTCTCCAGCCCATACAGAGTCATCAGCAGGGAGTGGAAAGCTTTCCTGGCTTTAGCTGTTTGAATGTAACCCCTAACTAATCTTTGGCTGAACAGTAAACTATGCAGACACTGGGTCATCCCTAGGAAAAAAGGCTTAAACATAAAAACAAGACAAAAATAATAACAACAGAAAAAATTCCAGCAGAAACATCAGCAGCCACATATTTTGGCAGAGACAGACTTCACAGATTTAATGAGGCAGACTTCTCAGATTTAATAATGAGAAACACATAAAAGCCAAAAAAAATTCACAAAGGAAAAAAGTAAAAATCAATAGCAAATACTAAAAGAATCAAAAAGCAATATTATACTGCTATAATATATTATCTAAAAATATAATCCTCAATTAAAATTATGTGAAGAAAGAAGAAAGTGTGACTCATACTCAGGAAAACACAAAGCAATCAATAGAAAATGTGTGACTGAACATCCTACCATCACCAACCCACCGATTTTGGCTTTGACAAAGACTTCAAAGGACCTATGTTAAATATATGTTAAAATAACTTTACAGCATGGCTATTTGCATGCTGCTGATTTTTCCTATTCACAAGCATGGAATGTGTTTCCATTTGTTTGTGTCCTCTCTGATTTCCTTGAGCAGTGGTTTGTAGTTTTCCTTGAAGAGGTCCTTTATTTCCCTTGTTAGCGCTATTCCTAGGTATTTTGTTCTCTTTGTAGCAATTGTGAATGGGAATTCATTCATGATTTGGCTCTCTGCTTGTCTACTGTTGGTGGATAGAAAAAGAAGACATTTATGTGGCCAAAAAACATGAATAAAGCTCAACATCACTGATCACTAGAGAAATGCAAATCAAAAGCACAGTGAGATACCATCTCACACCAGTCAGAATGGCAATTATTAAAAGATCAAGAAACAACAGATGCTGGTGAGGCTGTGGAAACAGGAACACCTTTACACTGTTGGAGGGAATATAAATTAGTTCAACCATTGTGGAAGACAGTGTGGTGATTCCTGAAAGACCTAAAACCAGAAACACCATTTGACCCAACAATTCCATTACTGGGTACACACCCAAAGGAACATAAATCATTCTATTATAAAGAAACATGCATGTGTATGGTCATTGCAGCACTATTTACCATAGCAAAGACATGGAATCAACCCAAATGTCCATCGATGAAAACTAGATAAAGAAAATGTGGTACATATACACCATGGAATCCTATGCAGCCATAAAAAGGAAGGAGATCATGTCCTTTGCAGGGATAGGGATGGAGCTGGAAGCCATCATCCTCAGCAAATTATTGCAGGAACAGAAAAAGCAAACACCACATGTTCTCACTTAAAAGTGGGAGCTGAACAATGAGAACACATGGACACAAGGAGGGGTGCAATGCACACTGGGGCCTGTCAGTGGGTGGGGAGAGGGGTAGGGAGGGTGCCAGGAAAAATAGTTAATACATGTTTGAGCTTAATACTTAGGTGACGATGGGTTGACAGGCGCAGCAAACCATCATGGCACACATTTTCCTGTGTCACAAACCTGCACATCCTGCACATGTATCCTGGAACTTAATAAAATAAAACAAAATAAAAATAAATAAATAAATAAACTCTAAAAAGCATGCTTAAAGAATTAAAGGAAAGTCTGACGATAATGACTCAATGAATAGACGCTCTTATGAAAGAGATAACAATTATAAAAAGCAAATGGAAATTTTGATGTGAAAAGTAAAATAATCAAAAGGAAAAATTCAAAAGAAGCTCCATTAATGATTCATGTGGTCAGAAAACGAAAAAGACAGATCACTATAAACTATCTGAAAACAAAACAGAAGAAAAAACAGGAAAAATAAACAGAATCTCAGAGATACGTGGAACATTATTAGGCATACATATGTGTAACAGGAGTCCCATAATGAAAGAACAGGGTGAAAGCAGGGAAATATTTGAAGAAATAATGGCCCCAAACTCCCAAAATGTAATGAAAGTCAGTAATCTGCTCATCCAAGAAGCTCAGTAAACCCTTCCATTCTTCTTCCCTCCCTCTATCCCTCCATCTCTCTCTCCCTCCTTCCTTCTTTCCTTCCTCCCTCCTTCTCTTCCTCCATCCGTCCCTTTTTTCCTTTTCTTTCTTCCTTCCTTTTTCTTTCTTTCCTCTTTCTTTCTGTTTCTTTCCTTCCTTCTTTCTTTCTCTCTCTCTCTCTCTTTTAATGTCAACTCTACACTTTTATAGGCATCTGTAAAATAACTCAGGCATGTACACCAGGCTTAAAACTATTTGCAAAATATGTAGGCAGATAATTATTGGATCAAAACACTCAATGTCAAAGAAATAGCTATTGAAGAGGTAAGATCACGGTACATCTGTTTTAACTATCTGTTTCCACTGGACATTACCACCAGCTTTTCTTAGGTTTCCTCTTCAATGCAGAGGAGGAACTGGGAGCTACGTTTTCCAAAATTTGCTTCTGCATATGGTTCCTGAAACAAAGCTAGAGTTTATGAAAGGCAGAGGTTGAAGTCCAATTGGGAAGTCTGGAAAGAATAAGAGGCAGGGGGATACGGGACTAGATAGAATGCTTGAAGCAAACAAGTGAACTTTTGATAATCATCCACATTGGAGCCTCAAACTGATAAAAATCATTAGGAGATACCCAGGAGTTCTTGAGATCTGCAGAAATTTTCAGTCAAGCTACTGAGAATCACTTACTTTGATGCTGAAGCTAAGACTTTGGATAACAGTTTCTTTAGGCTTCATTTATCTACCCCTTCCCTAGTTGTATAATATCTCTTATATTAAAACTCTTCATGATTTGAAAAAAGTGCAGTAATATTTCAGTCTTAAAATCATAGTTTATTTTACATTGGTGTAATTCATACAATCCCTCAATTGTTAGAATGCCTCTAAGTCACCATTACAAGAATAACCATCACTGTACTTTCCACATGTAGGATAGAAAACTCCATTTCAATAAAGATAAGATCTCCAGATCTTGTAACAAATGCCATCCCTAAAATGAGGCAACTTAAGTGACCATATTTTTTTCTCCTAGAGAACACTTATTTTTCTAAACACAGTATCCAAATGGCTGCTCTAATTCTTCACTTCATTTTATGTCACCACATAAATTTTGGCCACAGGAGTTTCCTTTTTTTTTTTTTTTTTTTTTTTTTTAACTATTTGAACTTACCCAGAGATGCTAATTTTGGAGATGACTAGAGCTAGATATAGGCAAGTAGCAAAAGCAAAAATCTGAGTTCTACAAAAGGTACAGGTTTTAAAATAAAACCCATTGGTGAGAATTAAAATTCCTTTTTCCACAATATTTTAAAATACATTTACATTTTCAATGTCCTGTAACTATCAACTCTGTTTCATCTGCCACCTCTTTATTAGAATGCAAGTGAAGAGAAGGCAGATGTTGATACATTTGTGTTAGAGAAATGCATAGGTGATAACCAGAACGAAGACTCCAGAATGCATCTACTCATTGCCAGCTTCTATGAAAAGGAATGCTATTATTGTAACTCTGTTGCTTAATAATTTTGAATAATTAATGATTTATAAAGTTCTTGAATTCTCAAAGCTAGTCCTTTATTTCTTCATCATAGTATCATAGAAACTGAGGTAATAAAAAGGTGTTTTTTTAATGACTTAAGGACAACGTGCAAGGAAAAATCTATTAAACCACTTGGACTTAGAGAATCTGGTCATTACTTCTCAAGACAGGTTGACAGAGGCCAGGCACGCTGGCTCATGACTGTAATTCTAGCACTTTGGGAGGCCGAGGCAGAGGAATTGCCTGAGCTCAGGAGTTCGAAACCAGCCTGGGCAACAATGGTGAAATCCCATCTTTACTAAAATACAAAGACTTAGCCAGGCGTGGCGGCAGGTGCCTGTAGTTCCAGCTACTTGGGAGGCTGTGGCAGGAGAATCACTTGAACCTGGGAGGTGGAGGTTGCAGTGAGCCGAGATCGTACCACTCAACTCCAGTCTGAGCAACATAGCAACACTCCGCCTCCAAAAAAAAAAAAAAAAACAGGTTCACAGAGAGAAGTTAGTAGCATTATCTTGCAATTGCAATTGCTATTTAGTATGAGCACATAGTGAAGATTTTTTTTTCCCTTTTAAGTAGACCTTATTTTCTAGAGTTGTTTTCAGTTCACAGAAAAACTGAGCAGAAGGTACAGAGATTTCCCATATATCCCTGCCTTCACACACACAAAACTTCCATCACTATTAACATCCTGCATCACAATGGTACATCTGTTACCACTGATCAATCTACACCAATGCAGTGTTATCACTCAAAGTCCATAGTTTACATTAGGGTTATTGTTGCTGTTGTGCATTCTGTGGCTTTTGACAAATATACAATGATGTGTATCAACAATTTATAGTACAATACAGAAGAGCTTCACTGCCTCAAAAAATCCTTGGTGCTTCACCTATTCACCCCTCCTTCCACTTCCCCTGGAAACCACTGATCTTTTTATGGTCTCTATAGTTTTGACTTTTGCAGAATGTCATATAGTCAGGAACATACAGTATGTTGCCTTTTCAGATTGGTTTCTTTCACTTAGTAGTATACATTTTAGCCTTCTCCATGTCTTTCCATGGCTTGACAGCTCATTTATTTTAGCACTGAATAATATTCCATTATCTGTATGTACTACAGTTTATTCATTCAGTTACTAAAGGATATCTTGGTTGCCTCTAAGTTTTGGCAATTATGAATAAAGATGCTATAAGCATCTGTATATAGGTTGATATGCAGACACAGGTTTTTAGCTCCTTTAGATAAACACCAAGAAGCATGACTGCTGGATTATATAGTAAGAATATGCTTAGTGTTGTTGGAAGCTGACAAACTGTCTTCCAAAGTGGCTGTACCATTTTGCATTCTTACCAGCAATAAATGAGAGTTCCTGTTGCACCACACCCTCACTAGCATTTGATGTTGTCACTATTCTGGGTGGCCAATTAAAAAACAGAGGTTAAGGAATTTTAATGAATTCTAAAAACTTTCAAATTTTGCCATGTTTCTACTTTTCTTTAAATCAGAAAGAATTATAGAAATACCCTACCCTCAATCCTTGTATAAAGGATTGTGTAAAATTAACATATTATCATAGGAATGTCATGTTTCCTACCCCTCAAAACCTAGGAATCCAGGTGATGGTAGTTTGGCTATTAGGAACTTGAAACAAGTTTGCTTTATAAATCTTCACATTCTAGAATATTTTACACAGAAACACTTGCTTAAACCTAAAACAAAGAGTAACAAATAAAAAATAAATTTAAAAACTTCCATAAATTATTTTTAAGAAAAACCACAACCATGGCTGCTCTGACTCAGTTTGCAATTTATGAAAGATGTCAAAATTTTATCTTCCAGCCAAGTGCTATGGCTCATGCCTGTAATCCCAGCACTTTGGCAGGCCAAGGTGGGCAGATCATCTGAGGTCAGGAGTTTGAGACCAGCCTGGCCAACATGGTGAAATGCCGTCTCTACTAAAAATACAAACATTAGCCAGGCATGGTGGCAGAAACTTGTAATCTCAGCTACTCGGGAGGCTGAGGCAGGAGAATTGCTTGAACCTGGGAGGCAGAGGTTGCAGTGAGCCAAGATTGAGCCACTGCACTCCAGCCTGGGTGACAAAGCAAGACTCCCTATGGGAAAAAAAAAAAAAAAAGTATCTTCCCTACCATATTATAATTCACTCTCCAAACAGCATAATATCAACAGTATAAAATCAATACTAACTTAAAACAAATATTCTTATGTGTATGTATGTATATTCATTTGAAAAAAAATTCTACATAGCTATCAGAAACTAACATTAAGAAACATTTAAATCCCAGCTATGTCCAACCCTATTTTGAACACTTCCTTCCAAAAGACAACGACTAGGCATTCAGAACATACTTTATAAGTATCAAAAAGATGTATAAGACCTGCTCGAATAAAAATTACTTTTATGAAGACTGCATCAGGTATGAATAGGTAGAATATCACTTATCCCCTAAACAGCATTATAAACCTCAGGCTGGTGTAAATTTAGTAAAATTATATTTAAGAAACAGTGTAAATTGGTAGTCCTTTAAAAAACAATTTAGAAATATATATATGCAGCCATGAAAGATGCAAATTTGTGTGTGAGGGGGCAATAATTTTACTCTTGTTCTCTTCCGAAAGATTCAGATTTGAAAATTCTAGAGTGTAAATTAAAATTCTCCCATCCTCCATGCTCCCAGTTACTACAGCTGTCATGCTGCTTGTTGTTACTTCTATTACCTTTCATAAAGGATTTGACTTAATACGGAAGCACATTTCTTAACTGCTTCACTTGTAAGTAGGCTAAGTTGTGATAATTTGCTATTAGAATGATAGTGCTACTTTCAACATGGCCATAAAGACAGATTTTGTATAAGCATAGCTACCATACAGAAAATAGGGCACTCTGTTCAATGGCCCTCAGAAATCTTTATTTACTAAGGTTCATCATTTATTTATAATTTTTTTTTTTTCAAAAAAAATCACAGAACAATACTTTGGAAAGAATAAAGTCCAAAAATTTTCAAGGCTGGGCTGAAAATTTTGCCTTCTCAATAGATCACCTCCCCTCCCCCACTTTCCACTCCCCCCTTCTTCCCCTTACCCCTTACCCCTTCACTCCCCTCCCCTCCACTTCCCTTCTTTTATTTTTTAGATGAGGAGCTGCGAATGTGAGGCAATTTATTTAATTTATTTTATTTTTTTGGATGAGGGGCTGGGATTGTGAAGGCAAGTCATTTAACCTGAATTTTAATTTCTTCTCCTGTAAAAGGAGGTAACAAAATCCACCCTGAGCAAACTTGTTGTGACGGTCAATATGCTATTATTTCTGAACTTACTGTGATTATTCTTAAGAAAGTGAACATTTAAACAGTTTCTAAGTAAGCAAACTGGATGTTTTGCAGTTATACTGTGCTTATAAAAGGTGTGAAGAACTGCTGTAGGTATTCAGTGTCCTTAGCAGATTATTCCTTATCATCAAAGCTAAGAAATGGTGCAGAATTCCAAATACAATTGTTTCCATTTTTTAATTCATTCTTCCAGGAAAGGCATAGTGTTGCATCTGTCATTAAAAATTTTCTAAAAATCTTAAGAAACATGGGGAGCTAATATCCAAACACAAGTTGTTTTAAATAATTCCCTGATTTCCCCCTCTCTGCTCTTCAGCTTTAGGAACACGATAAAAGGTCTAAACCCTTTGCCCAAGAAAAACTTTCTATCCCTAACGTCCCTTTGATGGTGACACTGAGATTCAACTGTGACGAGGTGTATTAGGACGTCTTTTATCATCTACAGTTGCTGTACTCATTTATGGGGAATGCTAGAGCCGGCTCAGGCAAAGCTCAGAGGACATCTTGTTCTTTCTAAAAATGCTTCAGTTAAATGTTGGAAATGTAAAGGCAATAGCTTGGTTCCCTTAGATGTGACAGTTCTCATAGCTATGTGGTTGGACCCACTGTTCTTTAGTACATAATACCGTACTTACAAAGTTATAATTTCCAGGGTTCTAAGGAATGATTTCATATTAAACTGTTTCCATGCATTTGTGTTAAAATAAACACTTCTAATTTTCTGATATTTCCAAGGAGCTTCTATATACAATCTCTTGGGAAAAGATAACAAAATTCAATAAATTCAATGTAGGAAGGTCCTGGGGCATAAGCCTATCCAATATAATATTGGGAGATAAGGAGAAAGGGTATTGGGAATTATATAGACCTGATTTCAATATGGACTCTATGAGACTCTATGAGGCTGTTCTGGTTTATCAGGTGCTATGGGCTGAATGTTTATGTCCCTCTAACATTCATATGTTGATATTTAACCCCCAAGGTATGAAGGTGTTGGTTTTAAGAGGTGCTACCTTTCGAAGGTGATGTGGTTTGCCTGTGTCCCCACTGAAATCTCATCTTGAATTCCCATGTGTTGTGGGAGGGATCCAGTGGGAGGTAATTTTATGGGGGCAGGTCTTTCCTGTGCTGTCCTCATGATAGTGAATAAGTCTCCTGAGATCTGATGGTTTTATAAAGAGGAGTTTCCCTGCACCAGCTCTCTTCTCTTGTCTGCCCCCATGTGAGATGCGCCTTTCACCTTCCACCATGATTATGAGGACTCCTCAGCCATGTGGAACTGTAAGTCCATTAAACCTCTTTCTATAGTAAATTGTCCAGTCTTGGGTATGTGTCAGCAGCATGAAAATGGACTAATACAGAAGGTGATTAGGTCATGAGGGCCCCATCCTCATGAATGGGATGAGTGCCCTTATTTTAGAAAGGCCTGAGGGAGCTTGTTTTTCCTTTCTGCCAAGTGAGGACTCAGAAAAGAAAGAGCCATTTGGGAGACCTGGAGTCTTACCAGACACCTGATCTGCTGGTGCCTTGATCCTGGACTTCCCAGCTTCCAGAATTGTGAGCAATCCATTCTGTTATTTAAATTACTCAGTCAAAGGTATTTTAATATAGTAGTCCAAATGGAGTAAGACCCCAGAGATTAAGTTTTCCTGGAAAAAAATTTTCAGTGCGAAAACCCAGAAAATTCTAAGCAAATTAGGATGAGTTGGTCACCAAAACAGCACCACTTTCTTGGGCTTATCTCTTAACCTGTTCTTTCATTTGTTAAATGGCAATGAAGTATACTTTTGCTTCCTTGAGTGATTTTGAAGATGAGCTCAAACTAATAACCACAGTCATTTATTACGTGCCGTGTATCATGTTCTGTCAGTATTTATGTCTTTAATTTTATTTAAACCTTAAAGCTTAATAAAGTGCCCAAGGGCTCCATTCTCTCTGCTTGTGTTTGAGTTCTGGCTCCACCACTCACTAGCTGTATAATCTGGGCATAGCCTTTAGCCTCTAACACATTTTTCTCAAGTGTAAAATTGTAAATCTCAACTGTAAAATTGTAATAGTTTCAACTTCGGTGTTGCTGTTTGGACAGAGAAAACAGACATGATCCCTACCCTCTGAAGCTTACGTTTTCAGGGGAGACTAACCCCAAAAACTAAAAAGTAAATAGGTAATTCTAGAATGTGATAAGCATCTTGAAGCAAAATATGTTTTGTAACAGAAAACCAGTTCTAAAGATGCAGTGAAGGGAGGCGCTACCTTATAGTGTCGTGTAAAGAGAGCCCGTCTGAATAAATATTTGTACTAAACTTGAAACATGAGAAATGGACTGGTTATAGGAAGAGCAAGATGATCATTTCTGGCAGAAGAAATGGCAAGTGAAAAAGGTCTGAGGCAAGAATACTTTTACTGCAGCACAGGAATGTAAAGGAAGTTGGTAAGGTTTGACTGTTGACCAAAGAAAGCAATGCCATGCCATCTTGGGAATATGGTTTGGCAACCAACAGAAACACTGATATTTAATGACACAAATCGTAGGCAACAGAGGATCAGGCCTTCTTTCTATTTATCCCAGACAGTGAAATAATTCTCAAACAAGCTAGGTAGCCAAGTGTCAGCAACATCTAATATAAAATGACCCAGAAACTATCTACAGAAATAGATACAACTTATAAAACTTACACATGCAGCATTACCCAAGCATTTGGGGAGGACAGTGGGTGGGATGTGTGGTGTGGGTGAAGGAGCTATAAGAACCCAGTCTCCTCTTTCACTTAAGTATGCTTAACTCTTTTTACCAGGATAAAACAAAAGCACTGGCTACTTCTGAGGAAGCAAATAGAAATTGATGTTTTGTTTTGCTTTCTTAGAAATGTTTCTGATTTTAGAGTTGGACACGGTGGCTCATGCCTGTAATCCCAGCACTTTGGGAGGCCAAGGCAGGCAGATCACTTGAGGTCGGGAGTTCAAGACCACCCTGGCCAACAAGGTGAAACTGGGTCTCTACTAAAAATACAAAATTAGCCGGGTGTGGTGGTGCACACCTGTAATCCCAGCTACTCGGGAGGCTGAAGCAGGAGAATCGTTTGAACCCCAGAGGCGGAGGTTGCAGTGAGCTGAGATCGCACCACTGCACTCCAGTCTAGGAGATAAGAACAAAACTCTGTCTAAAAAAAAAAAAAATCTGATTTTATAAACTATGAACTTCAATGCCTCAGGCTTCACTTTTTCTAAAGAAAATATCATTCATTCCATTGCTCCTCTCTCTGCTGAAAAATTAGATTTCCAATGAAAAGCAAATATAAGTATTTTTATTACGGAGGTGTGTGCTCTTGGGGATAATATGAAATAATTATCTCTCCCTTCAGAAATTTACATCAACCAAATATTACAGCAACTGCGATTCCACCACTAGCGATCACCTGATGCTAACATAGGATTCTCCATAAAAATGCACATATAGTACTAAGCTGACACCTAAAATTGATTTTTGGTTCTAGGCCAAAAATAGATTTTAGGTGTTAACCTAGTACTATGTTGAAAGTGAGTGGCTCTCTGATGACAACAGTAAGCTGGAAGAAGTTGAAAGAATGAGAAGCATCTTAGATGGTTTAGATAAAGAATGCATAAAACACATTTCAGAAAATGAAGGTAGAGAGTGAGTCAGATGATTCTTAAAATGAGGGCAGCAGATGGGAGATTAAAGGAGATCCAGGGCAAATGGTTAGTGTTTAATTATTCATGTAAAATCTTATTATATCAGTCAAAGCTGTTCTAAGTTTCCTGACAAATTTGAAGTCTCTGATACTGTGATTCTGTGAATTACAAACTCACATTTCCAAAATCCTCACTGAGTTTTAACTTTCACATGTTCCTATCCTTTACCCAAAAAATACTAGTAAGCAGTGATTAACATGACCTGGCCATTTCCAGAACCACAGACAGACACACACACACAAACACACACACATATGTGTATGTATATGTTTGTATGTGTTTTTATTGAATATCTGTCATTCTAATACCTGTTTTGACTCTTCTATGTTCTTTTACAGTTTTTATCCAAATGTTAAACACCAATTATTTAGCTGTAGATATGATAAATCATAGTATAGATTCATTTTTAACTTTTGACTATGATCTAATTTTAGACTTTTAGAAAGGTTGTAAAAATACCAACTCTTCCCATAACCCTTCACTCAGCATCCCCTAATTTGAGCTTCTTAGATAATCATATTAAAATGATCAAAACCAAGTGTAATACTATCAGTATAATACTTCAATCCAGAATCCTACATCATATGGCTCCTTGATTACTTCCAACTGTAACAGTGCTTCATCTTTCCTTGTCTTTGTCATCCTGACACACTTGACGACTACTGGGCATTTATTTTGTAGAATGTCTCTAATTATGAGTTGTCTGAAGCTTTTCATGCTTCGAATAAGGCTATACACTTTTGGCAGAAGTACAGCTGTGTCTTTCTCAGTGCATCATATCATGGGATTTGTGATATTATGTCTTAGTGGGTGATGTTAACCTGATCTCTTGGTTAAGGTGTTATCTGCTGGGTTCATCCACTATAAAGTTACTATTTTCCTGTTGTACCTTAGGCAAGATAATAAATAATCTGAGAAAGATACTTTGAGGCCATGTAAATATTCTGTTCTCAAAAATGTGCTCAACAATTTTAGGACTCAATGATGGGTCTTGCCTGCAACAATAATTATGGTGTTTGTCCACTGGTAATTTTTTGTTTTTCCTCTTTTTATATGTATCAGTAGAATTTTTCTGCAACAAATAACGGACTCCTTTCTGCAATTTCTTTACTTGTTCAGTTATTCAGATTAGTATGGGTTCATGGATATTTATTCTGTCCTGTGGCTTATGGTCCAGTCCTATTAGTTATTTTGTTGCTCAGATTGTTGTTCCATATTTGGCCATTAGGATTCCCTTCAAGTTGGCTCCTACGTTCTTTGGGTATGTCCCACCCTTTTCCAAAAACTCCCTTATTATGGCATTGCAAGTTGTTCTGGCTCATCTTGTATTCTCCTGGCCCAGTCCCTGGAATCAGCCACTCCTGCAATGAGCCCTGGTTCCTTTGACAGAAGAATGGTGTTTAGGGACCAAAATCTGAATGCTACTTGTGCTCATTGTTCCTGGAGTTTCATTGCTCCCAGCCCTCTCAGCAGAGCTAGGAAATGTATGTGTGTATGCCAACCCACACATGCACACACACATACACACATGCACATCTGTATTTGTATGTACATATGTTTATCTATGCAAATATATTTATGTTTCTGGTGTGTTATGTGTGCATATTTGTTATTTGACTATGATGCACACTTAAAGTTGTTACAGAATTGCTAACCCACACTTCTGTGAGAAACACAGAGTATTTGTTTATAGATCTGTTTATCTCTTGACTTACAGAATCCAGTCAAAACATTGTTTCTAAAGTTATTATTTTAGTTACTGTCTTCTCCATTTCCCCAGAGTGGACTGTATTTGTAATACAGTCAGACTCATCTGGTACTGTTTTACTGCATTTCTAGGTTCTTGCCCTATATTGTGGTTGATTTTAATAACTGCATAATTGGGAGATATGTGACATATTACTATAATTCTAAGAGCCAGAGCTCTACAAAAGAATACGCACAAAGTTGTGCCACTACCACCTCCTCTCTACTACCCCATACTCACTTATCACTTCTTTCTACTACTTTCAGTGATCCCTCTTTATGTACCAACTTTTTAATTTCTGGTTTATTTTTTCTGTATCTCTGTTGTGTAAATGAGTAGATTCATGAGTAGTTTTTTAGATTTTCTTCTTTGTTACATAAACAGTAGCATATGCAAGGTAATTGGTTATGTATTTTTTTCCTTATCAGTCTGTTTGGAAATCACTCCCCATTAGTCCACAGAGATCCTGCATATTTTTTAAAATAGCTTCATTGCCCTTAATTAAGTGGATATACTGTAATTTCTTCAATCATTTTTCTAGGTATAGACATATAGGTTTTCACAGTATTTTGCAATCAAACAGTACTGCAAGGAATAACCTTGGAGATATGCATTTTTCAGGGTAGGTTCCTAAAGGTGTATCTTCAGGGTAGGTTCCCAGAATCAGAATTGTTGACTCAAAAGACAAGTGCATATGTAGTTTGTTTAGATAGTGCTACATTTCCTTTCAGAGTGATGGTGCAAAGTTGCATATTTGTCAGCAAAGCATGGCAATGCCAATTTCCTCATAGCCTTTCTCACAGAGCAGTTATGGGTTCACAGCAAAATTGGACGGAGAGTTCAGAGATTTCCGGTATCAATGGTCCCCAACCTCTTTGGGACCAGTTTCCTGGAAGACAATTTTTCCACGGGGGTGGACAGTTTGGGAATAAAACTGTTCCACCTTCAGATCATCAGGCATTAGGTTCTCGTAAGGAGCATGTAACTTAGATCCCTCACATGTGCAGTTCACAACAGAGTTTGCATTTCTATGAGAATCTATTGCTGCTAAGGAACCAAAAGGAGGTGGAGCTCAGGCGGTAATGCTTGCTGGCCCACTGCTCACTTCCTGCTATGCAGCCCAGTTCCTAACAGATCACAGACTAGACCCATCTGCGGCCCAGGGGTTGGGGACCCTTGCCCTATATAACCTCTGCCTCAGAGAGGAATAGCCTCTCCCTTGATCATCATCCTCCGCCCTAGTGATACATTTGTTACAATTGATGAACCTACATTAATACATCATTATCACCCAAAGCCCATAGATGATACTAGGGTTCACTTTTAGTTTTGCATATGGGTTTGGACAAACATACAAGGGTATGTATCCACCATTATGGTACGACACAGAAGTTTCACTGCCCTAAACATCCCCTGTTCTCTACCTGTTCATCCTTCCCTCCCCAAAAGCCCTGTCAATCACTGATATTTTTACTCTCTTTATAGTTTTATCCTTTCAAGAATGTCATATATTTGGGATCATACAGTGGATAGCCTTTGAAGACTGGCTTATTCCACTTAGTAACATGCATTTATGTTTCCTCCATAAATGCATTAATGAGATTTGAAATCTCATTTCTTTTTAGCACTGAATATTATTCCCTTGTTTTGATGCACCACAGTTTATCCATTCACCTACTGAAGGATATCTTGATTGCTTCCAAGTTGCTACAAACATTGTGTATAGGATTTTGTGTGAACGTGTTTTCATCTCCTTTGGGAAAATACCAAGGAAAGTGATTATTGGATCATATATTGTATGTGACACGATTTTAATGTCAGATAGTCCAACAGATAAAAATGATATCCCTGTTTCAACTTATACTTCTCTAATTATCAGCAAATTTTAATATTTTATTGAATGTTGGATGCTCATTTTTAAATATTATTTTCAAAGTTGTCATATCTTTTTCCTGTTTCTATCAGGTCATTTGCCTGTAAAATATTTGTTCCTCAATTTTTCAGAGTTTTTAATAAGTACGAATAGTAGCTATTTGTCTTAGATATATGTTGCAATTATTTTCTCCCAGTTTACAAATTGTCTTTTTTGACTTTGCTTTTGGTGGTTTTTGGCATGCAAATTTTTCATTTTTATGTAGGGAAATTTACCAATCTTTCTTTTATTGTCTTTGGATTTTGATTCACAGAAAGTCTTCTTTTATACCAAGGTCAAGAAGGAACTCATCCATATTATCATATATAAATTAAACACTTTTGTTTTTTACATTTATATCCTTGTTTTATTCTTGTATATGGTGTGAAACATAAATGCAGTTTTGTTAATTCAATCAAAATGGTTATCCACTTATGCTAGCACAATTTAAAAAAAAGACTTTCTTCACCACAGAGATATGAGAGGCTACCTTTATCATTTATTAAATTTCTATATGTATTTGGTCTATTTCTGAACTTTCTGTTCTTTCCCACTGGTCTATTTGTCTTTTCACATACTGACACCCCATTTTTTTTTTTTTTTTTTTTTTTTTTTTTGAGATGGAGTCTCGCTCTGTCGCCCAGGCTGGAGTGCAGTGGCCGGATCTCAGCTCACTGCAAGCTCCGCCTCCCGGGTTTACGCCATTCTCCTGCCTCAGCCTCCCGAGTAGCTGGGACTACAGACGCCCGCCACCTCGCCCGGCTAGTTTTTTGTATTTTTAGTAGAGATGGGGTTTCACCGTGTTAGCCAGGATGGTCTCGATCTCCTGACCTCGTGATCCGCCGGTCTCGGCCTCCCAAAGTGCTGGGATTACAGGCTTGAGCCCCCGTGCCCGGCCCACAATTTTTAATTAAGGAAACTTTACTGTACATCTGATTGTAGCTAATTCACCTAGTTGTCTTTTTCCCGTTTTGTTGGTATTTTCCCATATATTTTTGCATGTTTTATCTAAATAAACTATTTTCAGCTTATCTAGCCCTACACATAACTTGCTAAATTTATAGGATTTATAAATTAACTTAGGAAGTTCTGACATACTTGTAATGTTGAATTTTTCCAAGCAAATGCTTGCAATGTAATTACAAAAAACTCGTAATGTTTGATTTTCCCAAGCAAATGCTTTTGCATTTAAGTCTACTCTACGTTCTTCAAACAGTGTTTAAAATATTTTCTCACATGGGTTTTGTACATTTTTTGTTGTACTTATTCTGAGGATTTAATCTTCATTGATTCTACTTTATTTTAAAATCTTTTTAATGTTTCAGCATTTTCATATTGTTACATGGGGTACATTATAATTATTTCAATAGTTTTGCAATATTTTATTAGATCTATGTGATTCTGTGAGGAATTTTGCTTCTTTTGACTCCAATTACATATAATGCTGTATTAAGCTACTTTCTATAATTTTTTCTTATCTTAGAAGAACTTCCAGGAATGGGTTATTATTTTGTGAAATGCGATTTAAAGGATTGTATCAATCTACAGTGTGAATGACGTTCAATAACTTTTCCAGCTTTTTCCCATCTTTAGCATTGATCAAGGGTCAATTTTAAATTTTGTTGATAGGGGCAAAATATCACTTATTTTTAGCTTTGAATAATTTTGATGTCTAACACTGCTTATCGTATTTATGACTTTTGTGTCTTCGCTTGAATGGTTTATTAATTTGGTGTAGTTTGGTCTAGTTTAAAATTTTTACAGCACTTAATGTAATTTTAAAAAGCACTTAATGTAATTTTAAAAGAAATTTGTTAAACTTACTAATAACTTTGTGTTTAAAAAAAAATCAGATATTCTCCCAGAAATATAAAAACAAAACCATCATTTAAAATGTGTTCTTTAGTGTGTGTTACATATAAATATATTCACATTTTAAATATGTGACTTTAGTTTCAAACTGAAATATAGCCTTTGGCTCCATTCTTGGCCCTTATCAGTGTTTAGCCTGTTTTGAGTTATCGCTTTTAAACTCCTACTGAATTTTCTTCTTCATATAAATTACCTGGAAAACTTCTGCACATGAATTATTTCACTTCATTCTGAATCTTGTTTCTCTATTCAGTCAACTGTTAATGTATTAGAGATGAACTGTTTTTGGTCCTTTATTGGCTCGTATGAAATCTAAACAAGTGCTGAAGTTAAAACAAACACCTTGAATGTATGCTCCCTATATATATGTGATGTATGCAATCAAAGTAAGTTTTGGAATGTCCTAGTTCTTCCTCACTGCTAGGTAAGTCAGTTAATTATTTGCCACTCTGTCTGTCCCTTGGCCTATGGGTCCCCAAACCTATAAAAATCAGTTGTGTATCTTTAAAATAGAGTTAATGCAGTTTTATCCATATCTCTGAACTAAATTTTGCCTAGGATCAGCCTTTATGCACACTCATATCAGAAGGAACAATCTGTTTTGGAAGATTATGGTATTTCTGAACTGAACAATGTGTGCTTTTCATCTCAAAGGACTGAAAATGTCATCTGTTCAAACTGAAATTTTTCAATCCGTTATACTGTTAAGCCAAAATGTTTCTGTTGTACACCAAGGTGGAAATACCATGTTTCTACACACCAAGATGAAGGAGAGACTGACAGTTGTGTGGATTTGTTGGAGTGTATGTATGTGTGGGGAGTGTGTGTGAGAGAGAGAGAGTGCTCACAGGAAAACATTCTTCAATTCACACAGAAGAAACAATAGTTGGAAGTGTTCTTACACACAATAACTTGTGTAGTCGCCAACCAATGTCCTTCAAGAACACTTTCCCATGCTTCTTACCAACAAAGGCTAAGAATTTTAAGCTACGCATGAAATAAATGAATGCAAGTATTGAAGCATCTCTCTGCAAATTGATTGCTGGCTTCTTTGTATGATTACTAATGTGTCATGAGATGATCTGTACTATAAATGTGGCACTGAATATTTTTGTGTAAGTCTTTATAGTTCACTAATGTTTCACATAACTCACTTCATTTCATCTTCATAAAACTACCAAGACACTCTATAAACTTGATTACATATTTCAGGAAAACTTATTTATTCATTCACTCATTTAATTGTATATATCCATTGAAGCATTAGTCCATTTAATCATTAAATATTCATTCATTCATCTTTTTCTTCATTCATTTATTATTTCTACCATGTCATGTCTACAACTGATGCAAGATGACTGGAAATATAGATTATTTAGACCACTGCCTCTTAAGTTTCAAAAAGCACATGAATAACCTTGAGAATCTTGTTCAGATTTGTCATTTCTAATAGGCTACCTGATACTGTAGATGCTGCTGGTCCATGGGTCACCCATTGAGTAGTAAGGCCTATATGGTCTTCTCTCTTCTTGAGGGGTCCTTGGCCAAGGAGATATAACACATACCGGACATTCAGTAATTAAAATTAGCTTCCCAAGCTTCTACTTGTGTCTGAGAGAGTGTGGTTTGGGAAGTGTTTAATACTCTTAGACATGGTATGTAATGTTTCTGTATAATAGGATTTTATATTCAAATCTGTTTTCAAGAAAAAAGTAGATTTGCCAACTAAAGTTGCTACATCCATCCAACTCACCTTCAGAATACAAATAAACACTGAAAATAAACACTGATCCAATAGAGAGACCAGAGTGTTCCAAAAGACCACAATCCTTTGTTAATTTGTTGTCCTTGTTTCAGCAATAAACGGGCAAATATTAAGAAGCATCTGTGATCAATGAGAATTATATTGATGCCAGAAACTGTGCTCTCCAAAGCATGTGGGTCACACAGCCTGAATGTCCCAGAGCCATTCTTTATCACCCAGCTCAAGAGCTGGCTCCGATCACTTAAAGAAGGAAACTGATTCTGAAATCAGCTCTATGTACCTTGTCACGTGTTTTTAATAAATACGTGTGATTCTTATTATAGAGGATGGTTTCAGTGAATTGAAAACCACCTGTTATTTTGCTTTTCCTTTTCTTATTTTTGTTTCTTTCATAAAGCTTCAGTTTAAAGAAAACTTCTGCCAATTATTACATGTATATGCCTGGAGAGTCACACCCTAACTGAGTATAAGAACCAAGCTCTGCAGCTGGGAAACTACAGGTTGTGGTCCAAATGTGGCCAAGAACCTGTGTTTACAAAAAAGAGAAAAGGAAAACAAAAGTTTTACTGTAACATACGCACACACATTCATTTACGTATTGTCTATGACTTCTTTTATACTACATGTCACAGACAGCATGTGGTCCACAAAGCAAAAATATTTACCGCCTGACCTTTACAGGAAAAGTTTGCTGCTCCCAGTCAAGATAATGGTAAAAATCTAGATTAAATATCCTTCCTTGTAAAATTTCGTATCATTAGGGCTGTTGCTACATGGTTGGCTTATATACTGTAAACACTGTGTATATTTGCACACACACACACACACACACACTCATACTTACTAGAAGACATATATATTTCTAGTAAATAATAACTTTTTGATTTTTTTTCATTGTATAAATAATAAATCTACTTCCAAGGAATCATCTTAAGCAAAAAGGGTGGGATACTGAGGGCTTTTAAAAAGTCCTTTGACATTCAAAGTGGGCTATCACAATATAGGGTTCCCAGAGATTATGCATATGCATGAAGCAATTAAACACACAAATGAAAATACAACTGCCACAGATTTAACACACAAATCCTGGGATAACATTTAAGTTTGATCAATGCAGCACAGGAAACAAGGCAGAATTCTCCGTGCCCTCTTACCAACTCTCCTTCCTCTTACCCACCTTCCTAACACCTAAAAAGTGATTGTGACTCATGTTTTTAAGGTGTCTGGGAACAAATACAGGAAGGGTAATAACAACAAACAACAGGAGGACAAGAAACATAATTGAGGTGCATTTAACCTAATGGGAACATGAATGAAGATTGTGTCCTTTCTGTTATAATGTGATTGTTTGCGTCCTTCAGAGTATCCTGAAAACACAACCAGGGAAAACCCATGCCAAAGAAGGCAGAGAATCCCACGGGGTCAGAGAAAAAAAACAACATTGCTTTGTAGAGGTTGAGGAATACATAGGAGGAATGAGAGTTTTGTAGGTCTCTAGTCACTGTCAAGATCTGGTAAATTATGCACCAGTGCTACATGAATCTTCTGCTACGATGTTATTATCCATGTGGCTATATCATGTCTCAGACTTGAGTTGAGCTATGACGTAATCACCACTAAAAGCCAATTGGTTTACTAAACTGATAGCTTCTCTGCTGCAGTTATCTGAGCGTCCTTTTGTGTTGCCCTCCTAATATCAACACATTTTATCTTGTTGTTGTCTAAATCTGACATTCAATCTGTGTGTGAGATTCAGAACATTTTCAGAATGCCTTCCAACCTGCTTGAATCCAAGAGCATTCAAGTACCAAGACCAGCCTGGCATGGTGTTCCGAAAAGATGACAGAACTTGAATGCTAAAAGAATTTGTTTTCTAGTCTACTGAGAACATTTTGCCCAGCTTCTATTATCTTCATATGAGAATACTATCAAGATATTGATTAAGCAAGCTGGACATCAGTCACTTTCATCTCAAACCCTGGCCAAATGAAGGAGAAGACTCCTTCTACTAGGGGCTCAACTTAGCTCAATTACAAAGTGATTGCAAATATTAGAGTAAAAATGATGTCAGTTTATCAATGCAACAGAATTAATATACCTGGCAACTACTCAGTGTTTATCTGATTGCGAGTGATTCTTGTGTGCCCAAAAACTTCTTCATTTCCAATGTGCTGGCACAGGCCATGAGATGGGCCTGGTCCCCTGGTTTCCTTGAAACCTGTGAATTGCTTTTGGCACTAGAGCAACATTGTGACCTCAAGGCTGCTTGCCACCTTCTCTAAGTAGCTGAATTCTGCTTATTGTCCTTCCAAATGCAGCTTTTCTCCTATGACTTACTTGATTATCTGGGATGAGATAATAACTAGGCAATACCATTCAGGACATAGAGACAGGCAAAGACTTCATGGCTAAAACCCCAAAAGCAATGGCAACAAAAGCCAAAACTGACAAATGGGATCTAATTAAACTAAAGAGCTTCTGCACAGCCAAATAAACTAGCATCCGAGTGAACAGGCAACCTACAGAATGGGAGAAAATTTTTGCAATCTAACCATCTGACAAAGGGCTAATATACAGAATCTACAAGTAACATTAACAAATTTACAAGAAAAAAACAACCAACCATCTCAAAAAGTGGGCAAAGGTTATGAACAGACACTTCTCAAAAGAAGACATTTATGAGGCCAACAACCATATGAAAAAAAGCTCATCATCACTAGTCAATAGAGAAATGCAAAACAAAACCATAATGAGATATCATCTAACACCAGCTAGAATGGCGATCATTAAAAAGTCAGGAAACAACAGATGCTGGAGAGGATGTGGAGAAATAGGAACACTTTTACACTGTTGGTGGAAGTGTAAATTAGTTCAAGCATAGTGGAAGACAGTGTGGCGATTCCTCAAGGATCTATAGAACCAGAAATACCATTTGACCCAGCAGTCCCATTACTGGGTATATACCCAAAGGAATATAAATCATTCTACTATAAATTAGACCCATGCACACGTATGTTTACTGTGGCACTGTTCACAACAGCAAAGACTTGGAACCAACCCAGATGCCCATTAACGATAGACTGGATACAGAAAATGTGGCACATACACACCATACAATACTATGCAGTCATACAAAAGAATGAGTTCATGTCCTTTACAGGGACATGAATGAAGCTGGAAACCACCATTCTCGGCAAACTAACACAGGAACAGAAAACCAAGCACTTCATGTTCTCACTCATGAGAGTTGAACACTGAGAACACATTGATACAGGGAGGGGAACATCACACACCGGGGCCTGTTAGGGGATGGGGACTAGGAGAGGGATAGCATTAGGAGAAATACCTAATGTAGATGATGGGTTGATGGGTGCAGCAAACCAACATGGCACATGTATACCTATGTAACAAATCTGCATGTTCTGCCCATGTACCCCAGAACTTAAAGTATAATTTTTTACAAAAAGTAATCTTTCTCCCCTGGGCTTCTACTGCCGTTATTTCACATTGTAAATTTACCTCCTCAGTTATCAAATTTGGCCCAACCCAAGCCTAGTTCTACCATTGTTCTAAGACCTCTATATTGATTCCCCTGTCATCTGCATAAAGGGCATTCCCACCAGATTGTCAGCTGTCTTAGCTCCTACTTGACCCATGAAGCTGTGCCATTATTCTGACAACTTGTTCTTTGCTCCAAGTTTCCTAATTTATAAATCAGGTGTCCTTACAGAGAGCAAGCCATTGAAAATAAAATTCTCCTGAAGGATCTTACTCAAAAGAATATCAATCAGCAAAGATTCTTGGTTACAATCCACAGAACCTGATTCTGGTCAATTTAAGGAGAAAAGAAATGAATCACAGGGATATGGGTAGTTCATGGCTTAAAGAACCAGGTGCCAAAAATGACTGATAATCAATGTAGGCAAGAAATATGAGTACTGCTCAAGGTGGAAGAAGCATGGGCACAGTCATCCCCTGAGAACATTCTCGTTAGGTGACTTTTGACAGTACCACACTTCTGGTACTGCTGCCATTAAATGCTAAAGCCCATTACATATAAATTCCTGGTGCTGCTACTTTTGCCACACATCTCACAATTCTCACAGCCACTATTACCGTTGCCACCATGAATAATGTTTATCCCCATAAAATTAAAGTGCTCTGCCAAGATTCAAAGTCCAGGGAGGGTGCAGCTGGTTGGCTTGTGCTCTAGCTGTCAAGGGTGAGAGGAGTGGCGTTTCTAGAAAGGGAACTGGGGTTCTGGTTTTTACGCAGATTCAGACAATGGGGAATTTCTTAGAAAAAGGAGAATGGTCTTCAGATGGGGTAAATTCACTCATTCCCTCCCTGACCAATACTACAATTGGACTTGTGATTATAATAATGGCCCTTAAAGATGCCTATATCCTAATCCCTGAAAACTGTGAGTATACTACATATTGTAACATATGTAGGATACATACTACATGGCAAAGGGAAATTAAGGTTGCAAATGGATTGAAGGTGGTAAGTCAGCTGATCTTAAAATAGATTATCCTGGATTCTCTGGGCAAACCTAACATAATCACAAGGGTCTTTAAAAGTGGTAGAGAGTCAGAAAGGAAGGTCAGAGTGATTGTCACATGAGGAGGTCTTTGAAGGTAGAGGAAGGGGTCTATGAATCAAGCCAATATGACTATTTCTAGAAGCTGAAAAGGCAAGGAAGCAAGTTCTGCCCTATAGCTTCCAGAAGGAAATGCCGTCCCTGTCAATACCCTGAGTTTAGCCTAGTAAGACCCATGTCAGACTCTGAGTGCAGAACTGTGAGGTAATAAATTCTGTGTTGTTTTAAGTCACTAACTTTGTGGTAATTTGTGACAGCAGCAACAGAATACTAATGCAAGAGTCTTTGACTTATGTTATTTCGGAGCTAATTAAATTTTCTACGTAAGGTGGCATTTTTTTGTTTTCCTAAACAGCCATTAACTTACATTTAATTAACAGGCAAAGACTTAGGCTATTTTGTTGCTATGGATTTTTCCCCTTATAATTGTGAGAAAGGATTCCAGTTTTAATACCTACTCAAAAATTACATTTCTTACAATAATATTTAACCAATGTATGAAAAGAGCTTAGCACATTCAAAAAGCAAAGAACAGCTTCAGATAACAGTGATGCTAAACAGGCAATCAAAAGATTATTTCAAATACTCAGTACTATAGGGCAGTCTAGCTCTTAAAAATTTTTTTTAATGTTTAATTGACTAAAAATAGCTGTATACATCTATGGGGTACAATGTGATATTTTGATATATGTATACATTATCAAAAGATTAAATAAATCTAATATATCCATCACCCCACCTACTCATCTTTTTTAATGATCTTTAATATCTACTCTTACATTAATTTTGAAATTTACATTGCATTATTATTAACAATGGATGCTGTGCAATAGATCCCTAATTTTACTCCTCTTAACTGGAACTTTATGCTCTTTAATCCCCTTCAGTGAAAGAGCTGTGTTTGACCTCATAGACTTTTAAAATTTCTTAATTCCTTTGCAAGTTACTGATTTTTAAAGGGCAGAATGGGACAGGTAATGATTTCTTATAGAGACCAAATAGTGAAAAATGGTGAAGACAATAGATCCCCCCCCCCACCAACCACCAATTGCCCACCATAAGTTGTCAATTGTGGAGTGCACGATTTGGTAAATTAGAGACACATATGTAGTTTTAGAAAGCTATTCATCCTAGGTTTGATTCACTACTATGGTTTCTTGATCAGTGATCAACAAATTTTCTGTAAAAGGCCAGATAATAAGTATCTTTGGCCTTGCATGCCAGAAGGCCCCTGTCATAATACTCAGTTCCGTTGTAGCAAGGATACAGCAATGCTCAGTACACAAAGGAGGCTGAGGTGCACCCTAGACATCACAATCTCTAACAGTTCCCATGCCATTCTAACTTGCACCCAGGGTTAATAAACACTGCCTTAAGAAATGGCTCCTGGTCAGGTGTCGTGGCTCACACCTGTAATCCCAGCACTTTGGGAGGCCAAGGCTGGTGGATCACCTGAGGTCAGGAGTTTGAAACCAGCCTGGCCAACATGGGGAAACGCCAACTCTACTAAAAATACAAAAATTAGCCAGGCATGGCGTTGGGCGCCTGTAATCCCAGATACTCGGGAGGCTAAGGCAGGAGAATCACTTTAACCGGGGAGGTGGAGGTTGCAGTGAGCTGAGTTTGCACCACTGCATTCCAGCCTGGGCAACAAGCAAGACTCCATCTCAAAAAAAGAAAGAAAGAAAAGAAATAGCTCCTAAACCAGATGAACAATCATCAGAATAATCTGGAGACATACAAGTACAGTGAGAAAATATGCAAAGTCATACAGGATCTTGCCATATCAAATGACTCAATTTCTGATGGAGAGGTCAGGCAATATATAGCATTTTTAAATTCTCTATAGGGAAACTGGATGTTTAAAAACCACTGTCTTAAAGAAAATGGAATATGTGCCACTAATGATTTCTTTCTTTACCGTTTACATGTATCTTCTGCATTAAGTAATAATTTTCTCCAAGCACCTGCAGATTATAACAAAGATAGTTTAGAGGTGATGGTTTAAGAATTTAAAAATCTTAAATTGGGTTATCTGGATTTTGAAGGAATATCAGGCACGTTACTGGGCAGACTGTTATTTTCCTGAAGCCAGGAGAAAGGTCAGCCTATCTTTATTTTCATGTAGCATTCAGAAGGTCTATAAGATAGTATCTAAGGACTGAACATGGGCATAGAAGGGGAGGAAGAAGGGCTCTTTGGAACAGATGCTCCAATCTACCTTGAGAAGACTGAGGAAAACATTATCCTGCTGTGAGTTATTTTAAAACATATTGGTCTTGGCCGGGCATGCTGGCTCGTACCTGGGAGGCCGAGGCAGATGGATCACGAGGTGTCAGGAGTTTGAGACCAGTCTAATCAACATGGTGAAACCCCGTCTCTACTAAAAATACAAAATTTAGCCAGGCATGGCGGCGCATGCCTGTAATCCCAGCCACTCAGGAGCCTGAGGCAGGAGAATCACTTGAACCCAGGAGGCAGAGGATGCAGTAAGCTGAGATCCCATCATTACACTCCAGCCTGGGTGACGGAGCCAGACTCCATTAAAAAATATATATATATATATGTCTCTGTGTTATCTTTAACAAACTTTTTGTTGTATGTATGTATGTCATATTTTTTAAAATTTAGTCATAGGACTTTTGAAAAGACCACTGGAGATGAGTACTGCTTTTTACATCTGTAATGGCCAGGAATGGGGTCCTATTTATTTTTGAATACTAAACACTTAGTAAAAATACCCAGAATATAGTAGGCACAATAAAAGATTATTTAGTGAATGAATTTAGGAAGGACAAAATTCCACATGGAAGACAAGATACATTTTTAGAATGCCAAAATTCTGGAAGAGTTTTACGGGGCTGAGTCATGGATATTTCTTCGTCCAAAAGGGCAGGCTTGCAAACAAGTTCCACACATATGATGCACTGTCCTTGGAGGAACATAAATGTAACATCAGACTACATAGACATGGCTAAATAGTATACATATTCCCTCTTGCTGACTGACATTCCTGGAAATCCCATTCAAAGCATCTCTATTTCTCCCTCTCCGTATCTTTAAGATAAAAGCATACTCAAGATTTACTGTGAAGAATTTTGCAGAACACTTGATTGAATAATAGAGTTCTTAGTTACTTTCATTTGATTTTTGAAAATAGGTAGTTAAAGCTCTCTTCCTTTCAGGCTGGAACAGTAGCTCACTCCCATTTGGGTCTTGAATCATAAGGAAGAAATGGACCCATTTTCAGAATTTCAGGGCTTAGTTATTTATGGCTGCCTATAAACCCATTCTTCTTCACCTCCTTGGACAGCAATCGCAAGGCTCAGGTGCCAAACTGGGAAACGTAAGGTATTTTTCCAGGAGCAGTTGGCTTCTTGGGAGCATTCTGGCAATGATATGGTCCCCTTTGAAATTGCCTACTTCACTGACTTGTGTTTTTAAGATGCATGATGAACTGTTTGGGCTGCTGTGCTGTTGTACATACTATTTTCCTTTGACTCACCTCAAAATAATGAGGAATTGATATCCATTTAATCCACATGGAGAAAAAGCTACTGAGTACAACTGAAAAAAAAAAAACAGTCCATATATGGAATTTCCACATATTTATATCTTAATGCTGGAAGGGACATAGGGGCCACCTAGTCCAACATCCTACCCAGTGCAGGAATTTCCTCCATAATGACCCTGAGCAGGTATCAATCAACATCTGCTTAAAAGTTTTTGGAGACAAGGCAATTGCTACTTCTTAAATCCAACCATGTTATCACTGAATTCCTCTAATTGTTTAAAAGTCCTTCCTAATACTGAGATGAAAGCTGCCTCACCACAGTGTTTTGCACCAGTCCCAGCCCTGCCTTTAGAGCAGCACAGAATAAATCAACCTGAAAGCTTCCCAAATGTTTCTCCTCCTGTATTCTTCATTTTCCAATGTCACCATCTCCAGTTGTTTCAACTACTCCTATTGACTAGTCAGACAAGCCTGTTGGTGTACATTTTTAAATATGTCATCTACTTTCAGAATAGCTCATTGGGGTTCACTACTGCTTGTCATTGGAACATTATAATTCTATCAACCTAGACTCTTAACACTTGAACCTTCTGTTAGCAGTCTAAACATTGCTGGCTTCAGTTATTCAGGAACTATGCTAACCTCTTGTATGTTTTCTACTCTCTAGTCGTGCCTCAACACCCTCAAGACAGGTACCATTATAATTCTCAATTGTATTTGAGAAAAGTGATGGTCAGAGAGATTCAGAAATCTGCTCACAGCTAGTTCTGACTATAAAATCCTTAATTAATAAACTATATTGTCTCTCTTACAATAAATGCAACTAAAACTGAGTTATTTTTAAAAATAAGTTGCTGTTAGACCAGAATCTCTTCTTCCTTTTTATTGTTTCCTGTGTGGTTCCTTAGTGGCAATCATATAATAGGGAACTTTATCATGGTAATTCACTTCCACATACAATTAATGAATTTAATTCTTACAGCAAATCTACAGGATTTAGTTTCATTTAACTGTATTTTCTATGTTGACACTTGAAGCTCAGAGCTTCCCAAAGTCACACTGCCAGTAATGGGATCATCACTGAGCCTGTTTCTATTACCCATTTTGTCTTTTGATTATTAATTACTGTTTGCTGCTTCTTTGCACATATATAGTACTTTTAATTGATTGTTGGATATTGTAGGTGGGACATTATGGATGTTCTGTATTATGTCATCTTCCTATAATTATTGTCAAGTTTTTTTCTGGCAGGCAGTTAGACTGCCAGTGAGTCAACTTGACCTGTCATGTCTTGGTTTTAGACTTTATTAAAGATGAGAGGCTAGGTGTGGTGGCTCACACCTGTAATCCCAGCACTTTGGGAGGCGAAAGTGGGTAGATCACCTGAGATCAGGCGTTCAAGACCAGCCTGCCCAACATGGTGAAACCCTGTCTCTACTAAAAATACAAAAATAAGGCTGGCATGGTGGGAGGCACCTGTAATCCCAGCTACTCAGGAAGCTGAGGTGGGAGAATTGCTTGAACCCGAGAGGTACAGGTTGCAGCATGCCAACATTGCACCACTGCACTCCAGCCTGGACAACAGACCAAGACTCCATCCATCTCAAAAAGAAAAAAAAAAAGGAGAAATTTTCGCTTTAAGTTTACATATAGAAAACTGTCCTTTCTCATAAACATGGCTTTTCTGGGACCTCAAGTACATTCCCAGGGAGTTCACCAAGGTGTCTCTACTATAACTATGGCTGAACTCTGTATCTTCCCAGATGGTCCAACCATGAAATCTCTTCCCATTTTTCTGGCATACAGCAAATGTATTCCTGGCCAGGAGCTGCTGAGTGTTGCCCTGAACATGCATATGTTTTGAGTTGATTGTATATGATGTTAGCTATAGGATTTTTGTGGATATTCTTTATTGAGTTGAGAAAGTTACTCTCTATTACTAGTTTACCTAGAGTTTTTATTACGAATTGGTGTTAGATTTCATCAAATGTGTTTTATGCAGCTACTGATATCATCATGTGATTTTTTTTCTTCTTGAGCCTGTTCATGTGATAGGGTACATTAGTGGATTTTAAATTGTTGAACCAGCTTTGCCTATCTGAAATACATCCCACTTGGTCATGGTTTATACTCATTTTTATATATTGTGAAATTTGATTTGCCAATATTTTATGGAAGATTTTTGCATCTATGTTCAAAAGCTAACTTTTTTAAACTTTTATTTTAGGTTTGGGGTACATGTGCAGGTTTACAATATAGGTAAATTCTCACTCATGTCATAAGGGTTTATTATACAGACTATTTCGTCACTCAGATACTAAGTCTAGTATTCAATAGTTATTTTTTTCTGATCCTCTTCCTCCTCCTATCCTCCACTCTCAAGTAGGCCCCAGCGTCTGTTGTTCCCTTCTTTGTGTTCACATGTTTTCATCATTGAGCTCCCACTTATAAGTAAGAACATGCAGTATTTGATTTTCTGTGCCTGCATTAATTTGCTAAGCATAATGGCCTCCAGGTCCATCCATGTTCCCAAAAGGATCTCATTCTGCATAGTATTCCATAGTGTATATGCACCACATTTTCTGTAACCAATTTGTCATTGATGGGCATTTATGTTGATTCCATGTCTTTGCTATTGTAAATACTGCTGCAGTCAAGATACACATGCATGAGTCTTTATAGTAGAATGATTTGTATTCCTTTGGATATATACCCAGTAATGAAATTGTTGGGTTAAATGATAGTTCTGTTTTTAACTCTTTGAGGAATCACCACACTGCCAGAAGCTCACTTTTTATACTCATCTAGAGATCAGTACATCCAATCTTGGAGCATAATTGTGGAGGGTTTCAGACAGAAGTATGACAAGCAGTGCATGCCATCTATTTCTACTTATTTGAGTGGGATCATTGAGGGCTATTGGGGAGGGAAAAAATGAGTTCATGAACAAGAGCCATGCCCTATTTGAAGAATTTAAGGAGATAAACCCATATATTATCTGGAAATCAGTCAAAATTTCAAAACATTAGAAATACAATACATAAGAGAATCAATACAAAGGTACAAGGATAATATATTGATATAATCCAGGCAATTAAGTGATTATTCACATAAATATCTAAAGAATGATAAAAAGCTGTTAATGAGTATTACATTCAGACATAAACATTTTAAATTGGTAGAATCATTATCATAGAAGAGAGTGCAAACATACAAAACTTGAAAATAAAAAATTAAAGAGCCCAGCCTCTTAGAGTTGTTCCTATTTATTAGAAACAACAATTCCATTTCCGTTTTGAAAAACGAGTAACTCTTCTAGTAAAGAAATCATTATCTGAAATTATCAAATCCTTCAGCTTTATTTGTATTCTTTCCTTCTATTAAATTCCAGAAAACTAAATTTAATGCTCACTGTTAAAAATAGCAAGGACATTTTGTTGGAGACTGTCTTCCTTCTTCCTCACTGCCTACCCAGGATCCTGTTCACCTTCTTTAAGAGGGCACCTGTTCCTGAGGGTGCTGGGCATGAGCCCATTCAGTTAAAACCATCTTCTGCTCTAAGGAATTTCATGCTTGATATAAGACAATCTATGGCGGTCTTATCATCTTTGTCAAGTGCCAAGAAGACCTGATTCGGGAAAAGTCTGCTGGGGAAAAGTTTTTTACCCCATTCAAAATAAACAAAAGGTGGGAAATTCAATTTTCTGTTTGTAGTATTTACAGCCCTACACTATCTCAGCTGTGACACATTCAAATTCCACGACTTTGAGTAAATTGTGGTTGTTTTAACCTCTCTGTACTCTAATTCTTCATGTAACTGGTGATAATACAAAAAACCTATCTCATGGGGTTGTAACAAATATCAAAGATGTAAAACCCTTAGAAAAGTGCCTGGCAGATACCAAACCCAATGTGTTTAATATTATTACTATTACAATTATTATGAGCATTCTAGGAAACTACTTGAATTAAAACCGATCAGCTGTTACTATGTCTTCCTCTCAGGCATTTTAAATTTATCTCTGTACCTTCCATTTTATTTATTTATTAATCTTTGCTAAAAGTGCGGAAAATAAAATTCAATTTTAATGGCTCTGCCTTTTTTCTGTCATATATGAGACTGACATCAACTTCTAGGCAATGCTTTTAAAATCTTATTCTCCTTTGGAACTTTTTGGACTTTATTGGATTTTTCTCTGACTCTATTTCACCTCCACCCTCTCAAATTTATCTTTTTAAAAAAATATGAGGTCAGTCTGTGCTTGGATTATCTCCTAAAAAGTTTTTCAGAATTTATCTAGTAGCTATGATGACTAATCCTTCTGTCCCTAATTCGTTCTCATTGGAATTGTGATTTTAAAATCAGAATTATATCTTTTTTTTTTTTTTTTTTTAAGAATCTCTCTGCCATGGGATCATACCTATTTTTTCTCTATGAACATTTTGAAATCTGCTTTCCCAAAGCCAAGGTCACATCCAAATCTGCCCAGCAAAAATAATCATAATGATTATAGGAAAAGCAGATGTTTGAGAAAATAGAAACTGTTTTAGAGACTTGTCAGTTTGTCCATGAAGAGGGTAAGAGAGGGACATGCCTGTCAGTTGAACACCGTCTGCAGGTGGAAGTTGAAGATGAATGAGTATTGATTCACTGACTTGTCTGACTTGTAAAAAAGAATCTTGAATGGGTGAC
Source organism: Piliocolobus tephrosceles (assembly GCF_002776525.5). Taxonomy (NCBI): domain Eukaryota; kingdom Metazoa; phylum Chordata; class Mammalia; order Primates; family Cercopithecidae; genus Piliocolobus; species Piliocolobus tephrosceles. The sequence continues at coordinate 64,028,049 of NC_045449.1, read as the reverse complement.
AAGCTCTAGCTATTCTCTGTATTACAAGCTCCTTTAGCAACCAACGTCGGGGGGGCAGGGGGCATTGCAATATGAATAACAGAGAGTCTCTCTATTCAGAAATATTCCACAAAGAATATTCCCCATTTATGGAATCCTTACTATATGCCAGGCATTGTAATGAGAACTTGACATCAATAACTCATTTGAACCATTTTACAAGTGACACAGGATCTGAAAAATATTTTCAGGGTCACATAGCTAGTAAGTTGGGAGCTGTCGGATTTGAACTCCTGACTGCTTAAATCTAACATCTGTGATCTTTGCATGTGTCATGTGTTTTGTAAAAATAGTCATTTTAGGTGCACTGCCAAAATAAAAGTCTTCTCTGGGAGTGGCAGAAGTGCCAAAGGTTTTCTGACACCAAGTTTGAATTTTCCAGCATTGCCTGATACAATGGTGAGCTCTACCTACACAATGTTTCCTAAACACTAAATTCATACACACAAAAAGGGGTCTCTCCAATCCACCATTAGCCACTAAAAAGACAAAAATACAGAACACTTCTATTCAGATTGACTTTGGAATTATTTTTCCTAAACATCTGAAGAGGAAACTGATTTTTGGGGGAACATACCATTTAATTTTTTTCCCCTGACTTCAAGGGTGATCATCAAACTATCACAGAGAAGTAATCAGCACGTTTTCATCTCCTAAGGCATATACAGCAGGTACAAAGGACAAAACACCAAGTAAGAGAACACTATACAAACACATCAAACACTGTGGAAAAATTACAATAATTAAAGTAAATGTTAATGCATTTTGATTGTGGGGTCTAGGTGAGTGTATCCTCAAGTACAAGTATATATGATCCATTTAAATTAATGTAAGAAAAGGAAAAAAAAATTAACATTAACATGCTTTTGCAAACAAATGCCTGTATTCATTTTCCACCTTGAACATTCATGGCCAGAAAAGCAAATCTTACCAGAACTACCGTTTTTTGTTTATTCTTTGTGCCTACTGTGAAGAGGAAGTAACAAAGGTGTTTGCTTCAGGATCATGGGAACCAAAGGGCATTTTTATATGAAAAATGAAGACTGTTTTCCTTGTTTCTAGGCTTATTATATTCACTAAACTGTAATGATACGAGCGAAATTATTGTTGTGTATCAAATTATAACTGGAGTGTGTGTGTGTGTGTGTGTATGTGTGTGTGTAACAGGGAGAAATAGATGGGCAGAGAAAAATAATAATACATAGCTAATTTTAAAAGAGTGATACTGCTGCTTGGGCAGATGAAACAGTCTTTAAATATTAATTGTCTTGAAATCTGGTTTTAACTGAATGGAATTCTCTCTGATAGATAACAAATACATTCAAACATATTTAATCTAGCTTCCTCTGACTGCTATAGTAACTCACAAATAACTGATCAGTTCTTGCCTCTTACTTGGAATTGCCATGGAATTTATCATCTAAAGTGGGACACTTTTGAGCACATATATGAGGGCGCTATTTTTAACCAGATTAATACAATAAGCTTAAACTGCAACAAATCCAGAAAATCAAGCAGGCTGGCTCACTCTACGCATATTAAACTTTTGTTTTGTTACAGTTTTTTTCTGCAACATAGAAGTAAAAGAAGCATTTTATATTCTTTCTTACGTTTGCCCACATACATGTGTTGTGTGTATAGGGCGTGAGTATCTTTTGATACGTTTATACTGGAACTGATGCTGTATGTCCAGAGCATATAAAAATAGATTAACAGTCACATAAAAATACAATGCATAGGTAATTTTTTCCTAAGCCTTAATTTAGCTAGTGGGCTGGAAAATGTCAACATGCAAGGGGTTAAAGAACAGCTGATGCCTCATGGAAACTTTGTAAAACATTCTATTTATAAACAATTCTATTTGGATATCACATTTTCTATAATGCTATTGGCTTGTTTTATTTTTATACCTTAGAAAGTTTCCATGAAAGAGTATGGGCTCAGGGTTATCTTTCCTATGCTTATTTCTGCTTATTTGATTCTGAATGCATCAGGCTTTTGTAATTTGTATAACTGCTCTAAAATCAAATGTGTTTTCATATGAATTCTACAAGATAAACTCACAATGAATAATATCTACAAAAATATTGAACCTACATACTTCTGTTTTTGTTTCAACTAAGGTGTATCATATCAACAACATGTAAACTCTTAGAAATGTTATACTATATATGCACAAACAATGGTTTCCAATCAAGCTTCAAATAATAAGACCTAGTGCTTGATAATTAGGGTGGCTACAGTTTCCAGTAATCGATTATATGTTTCAAACTAGCTAGAAGACAATACTTCAAATGCTTCTAGCATAAAGAAAAGCGAATTCAAGGTTATATCACAATTCCACTGATTTTATCTTTACAAATCATATCAATATAATAAATCATCACTTCAAAAATATGTACATTGTGTATTACAAAAATAATCTAAATAAATTATACTTCTCAGAATTTGTAAAGAATTCTGTACCATAAAATCAAATCAATATGAAATGTAAACCAAAGAATGCTAGCAACTCAGAAAACTGCTAGGACCCTGATTTTTAAAATAGATTTGAAAAATAGTGTGATTGCTTAGAAATGTATGTTACCAGCACCACTTCAAAGGACCTTTTTAAGTTTGGCAACCTGTGATTGGAAGAACTCCCTATATGAGTATTATAATCCAATTTCTGAATGGGTGCCACTGTATATAAGGAAGCCTGCATTTTGTTGTTTTGGGGAACTGCGGGGTAGAATCACCCAACTTTGGCTCAGTGAGACCCTCTTAATTTTTTTCCTTAATTCAGACAACCAGAGAGCCTAACTTTAAGTTTGGATCTATGGTCTTATTTTCCATTATGACTTATATTAAAGTTTCTTTATAATCTTGGCCCCAATTTCTCTTGTCTTCTTATTTCTTTTTGTTTGTTTGTTTGTTTGAGATAGAGTCTCGCTCGTCCCCCAGGCTGGAGTGCGGTGGCGCCATCTTGGCTCACTGCAAGCTCCGCCTCCCAGGTTCCCGCCATTCTCCTGTCTCAGCCTCCCTAGTAGCTGGGACTACAGGCGTCCGCCACCGCGCCCGGCTAATTTTTTGTATTTTTAGCAGAGACGGGGTTTCACCTTGTTAGCCAGGATGGTCTCGATCTCCTGACCTTGTGATCCGCCCACCTTGGCCTCCCAAAGTGCTGGGATTACAGGCGTGAGCCACCGCGCCCGGCCCTTCTTCTTTCTTTGACGTCTCTTTATGCACCAAACATGATGGGTAAAAATAAAATTCCCCTAATTCACAAACAGACACTCCTTTATCTCTGTGCTTTCGCCCAAGCATTCTTTCTGCTGGAAAATATGTATGTCTTTATCTCCTACTTTTATCTTTATGTCAAGATGTCTGGAATTAGTTAGGTGTCCCTCCCTCACAAAGCCACTGTGATCACAGCACTTGTGTTTTCTCTAGGTTCATCCTGAGCATAGATGAGTTGCTAAGACAGTGAGCGGAAATTAAAAGGGGTGAAGATAATTATGGAAATAACATAAATAATTCTACTGAAAGTAATAAAGAGCAAAATCAACTTTCTAAAACTACAAGTAAGTCCACAGAAGGGCAGTTTCAACAAATTCTGCTTGAAGCTAGAGAAAATGACAATTAGAAAAGTCTGGTACACATGGAGAAATGAAGATAGATTCCATGTACAAGAGATTCTCCTTCCTACATGAAAGGGTGCAAAGACTGGAGCAGTATCAAATATAAGATATAAAACTTCCCTCAATTGAAAAATCTAAAGTAATACAAAGAACTCTTTATGTTGAAAGAGAAAATAATCTTGCTTTTCTCTGGCTTGCTCTTTCTTTCTCTCTCTCTCACACACACACATACACACACATATACATACATACAGAGTACATACCAAATTAAGAAAAACAGATTTATATCCTGGTAATAGACCTTGGGAATTTTTAAAATCTTTTTACCTATCTGGACTGGATAACTTTTTATCCTTCTCTACTAATTGTATTAATATTGAAAAATCATAGTGAAAAATTCAAAGTCTACTTCAGATCTTTTAGGAAATCCGTCAGCATTTACTATAAAAATAAGTCACCCAAAGTCAGATTTTTTCCATTTTTGATACTCTTTGTCAAAACCTCTAAAATCCAAATAAATATGAGGACTTTGTTTTTTGTTAGTGTGTGGTTGCATGTTTAAAAAGCAAGTCCTCTGATCTAAATCCAGGCCCATTTCTTGGGGAGTTGTAATACCTTTTCTAAAGTTCCTTTGATACGACTTAATTTTTATTCTTTAACAAGAATCCTTTGAGTAAAGATTCTTCATAAGGCTACTTTTCCTGCCACTGATGTTCTTTATCTTGTATGATTATGGAGTTTTTCCTTGAGAGGACCTGTATTGTTTGGCACATTGTTCTTTTTGTTTTAAGATTTCCTTTTGCTGAGATCCCAAGGGCTTAATTTAGAGTTTGCAGAAATTGAATGAAAATGATTTGCCACATATATAAAAGAAAATGCATGAAAAATAAATGCTACTTCCTGTCATAAATATTATTGGTGCCTTTGTATACCCTCAGAATTCACCTTAGTTTGTTAACTATGAATACCTGTGAACTGTTGCCTGAGGGTTTATTTCTGGGCCAGGATATGCAATCTGCCTGTACACAAAGTAATGAGTTCTCAGAAGCAGCCCTTAACCAGTAATGTACAGGGAGTTGGTTTATTATATCCCAGATTCCCTGCCCTAACTTGGAATAACTTTAAGGTACATCTTGTACAGTTTATAAGCATTCTCCAGAAGGAATGATCTCCATGCATCCACAGTGGTAACAGGCTTGATAACACATCATTTACTGGCTTTTGGTTTTCTTTCCTTCCCTGTGTCTACACTCTCGTAAGTGTTTCCTGGGAATACCTAACAAATAAAAAAGTACTTGCACTATAATTTTTGTCTCAGGGTTAGATTCTTGAGAAACCCAAGCTGAGGCAGCTCACATTAGAAGTGGTCTTGAGAAGTAGCCCTTCAGGATGAAATTCTGGAACTGGACCAGGCACTAGAGCATAGAGATGTGAATGGCACAGAGCTATGCTGTTTGGTTTCTTGGGGAAATTCCAATAAGAGTGACTAAGAAAACTCATTGGCACACTGGTAAACTAGCTCTGTGGGGACAAAAAGATCCTATCTGTAATGTTTGCCGATGTCCATGTCGTACATACTCCTGTCATGGCCAGCTTCAAGCTATCAATGTGATGCCACTGGAAGTGAAGCTGGGAAGAGTTGCACATCTCAGCTTTATGGACCAACAGGGCTCATGAAAAGCAAGGCTCATTTCAGGAGCAAGGTCACACCATCTTCAGCAGAGAAGTACTCACTGTCCAGGAAACAGTCAAAAACTTGAACTTGGCCCTTGTTAGAAACTGAGCACCTAACCATGACATAAAAGGACTATAGTAAAAAACAACTGCCCATGATGCACTGGTCATAAGATTGCTCAGACATTAGTCTAATCCAGAAGGCACAAAAGAAATTATATCAAGTTTCCCAGATCTCCATGTCTCCCAAAAAGTTTGCACTAGTAGCTCTCCCTCAACCTCTATGGCCTTGTTGATGGAAGACATAAACTCAGGTCTGACCTGATATGTTCGCAAAAGCCAGAAATGCACTGAGGATATCCCATCTTGTGGTATCTGTGAAAGATAGTGAGGAAGTGAAGTTCTACAAAGAAACATATATTCGAGATGCACACTTGGTCATGAATTTGGTATGGAGAAAGCAGCAGACTCAGGTAAGGACATAAATGATCTTCTGGGCACTGACGAATGGCTTAGCTAGTTGAGCAGGCACCTGGAAGGCACAATGTTGGAAGATCAAGTACAAAAATGTCTATATAAAGGCATGTGGCTAGACCTGTTAGATTGGACACAGTGTGTGAATCTTTGAGCATTAAGCCACAAAGAGTTCACGGCAACCAGGAGTTACAGTGATTCATACAGGAGGGCACCAAACCTCTGACCCTGACCACCCCAATACTTGCACCAGTCACTCAAGAGTGGAGCAATGGAGATGGAGGCTACACATGAGCCCAAAATCATGGTTTTCTTTTCTTCAAGGCTGGTATTTTTATAGCCACACAAATCATCTGACTTGTCAGCAACTAAAATGCGCTATTATCCCTTGAGAAGACCTACCAGTCACTAGGATTAAGTCATATTCTAAGGGTATATTAGTCTTTGGTGCTTATAATTCCTAAGCCAACACCATTATCTAGGGATTCACAGAGTGAATTTATTGTTATAATATCCTTCATTTCATCATTTCTGATCACAGTCTCTTTTTACGGAAAGGAGATGTGATTGCGAGTATAAAATTATGTCACCCATTTGCCATCTACATACCAAGTAGCCTAGAAGTTGCCAGTCAGATGGAAAGGACCACATTATGACTATCTTGGACCCAAAATACTTACCTCCATTAGAAAAAATATGTAGACTCACAGACACATGTATATGTATATATTTTATTATTTTGTTAGTATAAATATGAATATAGTCAAGATTAGATTCATGACTATATATTTATTATATTAATTTGTTTCTTCTGATTTTAAAAGATATTAAAGCATTTCATGGAGCCCTAAATACTGTGGGCCGTAGGCACTGTGCTTATTGTGCCTTAGAGATAAGCTGACTCTGCGGGTAAGAATATTGGAATGGCTCTGAAAAGTATAGCTAAGGTGCCACATCAGGCAAGACATTCTGCAGGGCTGCAATTTTTACATTCAAGAAACAGTTTACTCTTTTAACAAATGGCCAGTACAAGGGACTGTCTCCCTGAAGACTGAAACATATGAATCTGGGAACCAAGGATGCAAGTAGGAGTAACCTCTTCTGCCAGTGACACACATTATAGTTTACTTGTGGTTTTGGAGTGAGAAGCATGTTATAGTAGAGAATTTTAAAATATCTGAGGGTTGGAATGGTCTTTAAGGGAATGGAAGAAATAGGTAAACAAGTCACACAGTTACTTAGTGATGCTGGGTCCATCTGAGATTAGATAACCTTTCACCACAGCACACATTTGCTTCCTAGAGTAAAATTTCCTTGAAAGGCACTCACAAGCTCTGGAGTGAGAGCAGAAAATTCAAATGTCAGAAGTAGTCACTGATGAGATTTTGAAAGTCAATAAAACCAGTTATTAGCCTGAACTAAATTTCACATGATATATCATCAGTATTGTCTACACTGGGGAAGAAATAAAATTAGGAGAGAGTTGATAAAAGAAAGAACTTAATGGGGTAAAGGATCTTGGTAAGGTAAATGGGGTCAGAGAGTGAGTTACGTGGATGCCTAGAAGGAAAGTGGAAGGATAACTAAAGTGAAAGTATAGATTGGAATACCAGAGATGAAGAATTCATAAGTGGGTAGTTTTATATTTAACAATATTCAAAGTATGGTTATGAGAATGGGTAATGGACTTTGCCTTTATAACACCTTAGCTATTCAGGTGTTTGAATTCCTTTTTAAGATACTTGGAGATAAGAGTCATTTGTAAATATGAAATTAAAGGAAGTATGTGCCTAAGGTATTAATGGTTAGTTACATGAAGTGCCCTAGGATGTTAAAAAACATTTGGAAAATTTATTAAAATTCTGACAGTCTACCAATATCAAGATGGTTTAATTCATCATTTAAGAAATCATATATTGATCAAGAAACAATTGTTGATCCCTCGAAGAGCTGTGAGTCAATCCTGAGACTGCAATGAAACAGCAAGGAAATTTGAAATACACAAAAGTCCACAAATGAATTAAAGTTCAATTTCTCAATGAGTAGTGTGAGAAGAAAAAATAACTGCCTTGCAGGATTGTTACACAGACCAGTAAAATAAAAGCTTCTGAGAGAGCTCATAGAAGACATCGAACATTTTAATTTATGTATTCATTCAATAAATGTCTTCTCACACTTCCTATGCCCAGCAATGTAATAGGTACCTGTGACATGCAGAAAGGACTCCACTCTTAAGTAGCTTGAAGTCTATCTAGGGGTTGAAGTGGACAGTTTTCATATTAATTCTTCGTGACCCAGCATGGAGCACCTCTTTCTCAGGGAAGCCTCATCAACTGAATACGTTGAGTCCCTCGGTGCATGCTTCCATAGCAACCTGTACTCCTGCTTTTATCACATTTTAAAAGAATTACTTGTTAATGTCAATGTTGCTCATAACCTTTGTTCTCTCTATTAGGATACGCGCTCTGAAGCTGGGCTACACTGGTGATCGTAAGCAAGTTACTTAAACTCTCTGGGACTCAGCTGCCTCATTTATGCAATGGTGATAGCAAGAGTATCTACCACTTCATAGAGTTGTTGCTCAGGTCAATTAATTCATAGATGTGTGTTGTTCATAAGACATAAAAGAAATAATATATTGACCAAGTAATAATTGTGGATCCCTCTTAGGAAACTCTTTACTAAGTCAAGTTGAATGGACAAAGCATTGTATTCAGAGCCAGAAAATTCATATTCCAGACCTCATTGCTCCAACTCAATTGTAGATATCAGAAAATCAAGTTTATTTGCTTGATAAAATACTGGGGCTTTAGTCTAATCTGACACTCTGAAAAAGTGCCTTTACATCCCGATAGCTAACTCAAATAGCTCGTTTAAGCGGAAAGACTTTAAAGAAAAGGATCATTATTTCATGCATCTTTATGTCCTCTGTCCTAAGCACTGTCTGGCCCATGACGGGTGCTCATACATGTTTGTTAAATCGAACAGAATATCATCAGATCAAGCTTCACAGAAGGTCACGGGCTTAGACCCAGGTGCAGACAGTGCAATGTAAACCTCATGGGAAACTGTCAAAGCACAGCTCTCATGCTATGACATAAGAATTCTTTGGCAAATGACTTTCTCCATGATCTCATGGCTTATTTGTAGAAAGAAAAAAACCAGGTGTCCTGACTACTGTTCCACTGACTCCAAAAGGAGTACATCAAATACATTTTTCAAACAATAACTTGGAACAAAATGATAGCCAAAAGCAACTTCTGTGATAACAACTTGATTCTGTGATAGCAAATATCAAGGTAATATATACAGACAAGTCAAACTGACAAATGTCTACCCTCTCTCTAATAATAAATCAAAATGGCTAAGAGGAGAAAAGCAATCATGAGTTAATGACTTTATGTCATGTGTCTCAAAAAGGTTGATCATTATAAAACCTTCTCTACCTAAAAGAATATCGAGTAACGACTTCTTTAACAGTTGCATTGCAGATAGGTACCATAATTCATTTAATCAAATCCTCTATATCAACAAACACTTAGGTTACTGTTAATTTTTTAAATGTAAACATCTTTAATATATAAACAGCTTTTAAAAATTAATAGTAAAAAAACATTAATACTGAAGAATGACTGTCATAAATAATTGCATGCATATATTTGAGCATTGATTCTATTATGTCTTTAGGCAATATTCTACAGATATGAATGTGAGGTGAGGAATATTCAGTTTGCATTTGTTATTTTTATTTTAATTTTGATAGTTTTGGGGGAACAGGTGGGCTTTGGTTGCATGGATAAGTTCTTTAGTGGTGATCTGAAATATTGGTGCACCCATTACGCGAGCAGTATACACTGTACCAACATGTAGTCTTTTGTCCCTCATACCCTCCCACCCTTCCCCCGAGTCCCCAGAGTTCTTTCTTGTACTTTTGCAACTTCATAGCTTAGCTCCCATTTATAAGTGAAAACATATGATATTTGGTTTTCCATTCCTGAGTTACTTCACTCTGAATAATAGCCTCCAACTCCAACCAAGCTGCTTCAAAGCCACTATTTCATTCTCTTTTTTCGCTGAGTAATATTCCATGGAGTATCTATACCACATTTAGGCTGGTTCCATATTTTTGCAACTGGGAAATGTGCTGCTAACTTGTGTCAAGAAATTTCTCCTAGAAGAGACTGTATCCCCATTCTCCTACCAACACTTTTATTATTTACCTTTTTATTGTATCTAATAGACTGATTAATCATCTTTAGTTGGTTTAACTTGCTTTTATGTAGTCACCACCAAGGCTGACTATCTTTTCATTAGGTTCTTGTTTAGGTCTCAACTTAAATATCAGTTCCTCAGAGATGCCTTCTCTGAGTCTTTATCTAAAAAGCAGTCTCCCTGGTGTCATAGTGTCATTTTCCTTTTCATTTAAAAAAAATCGTATGTTCATGTTTATTTTTTTCAAGCATTTTTTATGATTGATAAGTATTTTAATAAGATTTAATCACCACATCATATTACCTTTAATAATGATAGGCTCATGTTGTTGAGAGCTGTATGTTTTTCCTGTTACCATTTCATTTAATCCACATAGAAACTCTGTGGGATGGGTAGTATTATTATCTACATTTTACAGATGAGGAAACGGAAAGGTTATCTGAGTGGCCAAAAATGTCACAGCGCTAGAATACAGTGCAGACGCCTGTGGCCCGGAGAAGTTAAGTTGCCTAAAAGGACACACAGCTAGAAAATTGAAGATACAACTCAAACTCCAGTCTGGGTTCTTCGGCTGCAATCTAGCCTACTCACTGACTAATCATTCTAATTTATCTGCAGATATCTCTTTTCTATATGTTTTCATTAGGATTTAGAATCAGGTTCTGAAAGCCACTTCCAAAAACTCCCTTTCACTTCAAACCACAAGGCTATCCTCAATTAGGAACTAATCATAGACTAGCAAAAAGGGTAAGAATATTTTACTTAGCTCATTATTCTCAGAGGGAAACAATGGTAAAGAAAGGGGACTTAGTCTATTCTATGAAGCATTCCTTATTGAAAATTATTTACATGTTACATTCAACAACATAAGGGAATTTTCAAATGTAAATATTCAACCGGCCATACATACAGCTTTCTCCTGTTTTTTTTGGTTTCCCTTTCACTGACTGCTTCAATTCATTCTAAGTAAGCCTGGGAAAATATTTTTTTTTAATTCCTATTAATCATAGTGTTAACCCTAGGGGTTAAAACAGAGTATTTTGAAATGATATTTTTCCTAACCAGGGGGAAGGCCCAGGAGCCAGAATGCCTTGGGTTTCCAAACGCAAAAAGTATAAATAAAATCAAACATTATCACACTATCAAACATTCGTAAATCCTTTCACAAATCATGCTGCCACATTTCCTTTACTCTTTCACTTTTTTCCTGTTTCCTCTCTAAAACATTGCCTATAACTTAACTCCATTACTGACTTTGACTTTTTTCATACCAAACAAATTCCATGTGTATGGTTTTCCAGTGTTTATGAATTTGACAAGTTTATTTCCTTGTCATCTTTTCTCCCTTATGGCACCTGTAAGAAGCCTTTACCCTTAAATCTTACCATCATTTCTCAATGGTAGCTTCTTTCACTACCTCAGGCTCACATGGAAAATCAGGTGGAAAAAGAGAACTCTCTAGAGTTTTATTGATCATATCACTTTTAAAAGTCTTATTTGGATATTCACTTAAAAGAAAGTGTTAATGTGATGATCTAAAAGTTTGCAAATCTCACTTAGATTATTTAATATTTGGTGTTTAAAAATCTTCATCTCTGGGGGTGTCTAAAAGCACATAACGCAAGGAAAAGAGACTCTTACTCTTTGCCTTCCCATATATTGATACTGTCAATCCTTTAGGGCCACAAAGAAAGAACAGTATCCTCTAAACCACCCCTTCTTTATTCTACCACCTCATTGTTCATTAAAGGCATTTTTAAAACTATCTGAAAATAGCTCATTAAAGTCACTTTTAAAACTATCAGAAAATAGCTAAATGTTCCACTCAAATTATTACGTAATTATATACTTCACAACATGGGCTTTCCAGGTGAGTGGATAAAGAAGCTTTACATAGTAAATCCCATAAGCAGACCAGCAAAATCATCTAAAACAAAATTAGATGATAATTCCCCCAGCCCTGTTAGTGGAATTGCTTTAGTTTTAATACAGCACAATGTGTTCTGAATTCTAAAACATAATTCAAAATAAACAAAATATTATCAATAAGTAATTTTCCCTGAATCAGTTGTCTGGATCCAGACATGTCATTTGGTCTAATTTATGCTTTAACCTACCCACCACAGAGTATTTCCAGCAAGCACATTTGTTTTTAGACTTTAAATTCAAAAAATGCAGCCATCCAGGAGTTTAAATGAATTCCCTAAAATGGACAGAGTCCAAACTGTGATGATTATAGAAGTAAAGCTCAAATAATCATCGTATAACCTTTATATCCAGTTTGGCTCAATTCTACTGAGAACTGTGAGACACAGTTCTGGTGATAAGTAGATTAGATGATAAGCATCTGTTTGTCTGTCTTCTCTGACTCAGAAAAATACTAAGGAAAGACCATTTCTATGAATTTAATAATAATTGTGTTGCTTTTAGTTTCCTCCCTTTGCTTGTAACTCCAGAGAAAAACACCTCATTATCCTTAACCCTTCCAAATTCCTGTGGATGCCTCACAACCACTGGCTTCTATTTAATTTCTTTGGGATCTTTCAAAGTGTTAAGTATTTGGCTCCTCTATATATGAATATCTAATTATCCTCAGCATTGCTGAACTTCTAAAGTACCTACTTTTCTTTCTTTGATTTGCAGTTCTCTATACTGACTTCTTCAGTTCAACACCAAACGTCCCTGAATCCTCTTAAAAGCCAATCTACAACTGGAACTCAATTTCTCCCTTCTCTGTTTTGTATTGCCTGCATTGTAGGCCTTTTTGAAAGATAATTCTTTAAACTTCCTTGCATGTTAAGCAATACTCAAGTGCACAAAGAAGCAATTGAATCTGGGAAAAATTAACTAAAATAGCAGGCAGTACAACATAGTGATTAAGAAAATGACATTGGCAGCCAGGTACGGTGGCTCACGCCTATAATACCAGCACTTTGGGAGGCTGAGGCAGGTAGATCATCTGAGGTCAGGAGTTCGAGACCAACTTGGCCAGCATGGTGAGACCCCATCTCTAATAAAAATACAAAAATTAGCTGGGCGTGGTGGCAGGCACCTGTAATCCCAGCTATTCGGGACGCTGTGCCGCGAGAATAGCTTGAACCTGGGAGGCGGAGGTTGCAGTAAGTTGAAATCGTGCCACTGCACTCCAGCCTGGGCAACAGAGTAAGACTCTGTCTCTAAAAAAAAAAAAAAAAAAAAAAGAGAGAGAGAGAGGGAGAAAATGACATTGGTGTTCACAATGCCTGGGTTCAGGTGTAGCTTTGCTACTTCCAGGCTATGTGATCTTGAGCACGTTATTTTCTCTAGACTTTAGCTTCCTCATACCTAAAACAAAGATAATTTTTTTTTTTTTTTTTTTGAGACGGAGTCTCGCCCTATCCCTCGGGCTGGAGTGCAGTGGCCGGATCTCAGCTCACTGCAAGCTCCGCCTCCCGGGTTTACGCCATTCTCCTGCCTCAGCCTCCCGAGTAGCTGGGACTACAGGCGCCAGCCACCTCGCCCGGCTAGCGTTTTTTGTATTTTTTAGTAGAGACGGGGTTTCACCGTGTTAGCCAGGATGGTCTCGAACTCCTGACCTCGTGATCCGCCCGTCTCGGCCTCCCAAAGTGCTGGGATTACAGGCTTGAGCCACCGCGCCCGGCCCCAAAACAAAGATAATTATAGTAACTATCTTAGAGATTAATGGCAAGACAAAGAAAATTCATGTTAATAACCCAGCAAATTTTCTGGCACATAATACACCTTTATAGTTTTTATTAATAACAGCAATATAGAACCAGAAATTCCATTTGACTCAGCAATCCCATTACTGGGTATATACCTAAAGGATTATAAATTATTCTACTATAGAGATACATGCACATGTATGTTTACTGCAGCACTGTTTACAATAGCAAAGACTTAGAACCAACCCAAATGCCCATCAATGATAGACTGGATAAAGAAAATGCGGCACATATACACCATGGAATACTATGCAGCCATAAAAAAGAATGAGTTCATGTCCTTTGCAGGGACATGGATGAAGCTGGAAACCACCATTCTCAGCAAACTAACCCAGGAACAGAAAACCAAACACCACATGTTCTCACTCATAAGTGGGAGTTGAACAATGAGGACACATGGGCACATGGAGGGGAACATCACACACCAGGGCCTGTTAGGGGGTCAGGGGCAAGGGGAGGGAGAGCATTAGGACAAATACCTAATGCAAATGATGGGTAGATGGGTGCAGCAAACCACCATGGCACATGTATACCTATGTAATGAACCTGCACGTTCTGCACATGTATCCCAGAACTTAAAGTATAATTTAAAAAAAAAATTTTAAGTAACCTTTCTCCCCTAGGTATTTGCTGTCACATTTCACATCCTAAATTTACCTCCTCCGTTATCAAATTTGGCCCAACCCAAGCCTAGTTCTACCATTGTTCTAAGACCTCTATATTGATTCCCCTGTCATCTGCATAAAGGGCATTCCCACCAGATTGTCAGCTGTCTTAGCTCCTACTTGACCCATGAAGCTGTGCCATTATTCTGACAACTTCTTCTTTGCTCCAAGTTTCCTAATTTATAAATCAGGTGTCCTTACAGAGAGCAAGCCATTGAAAATAAAATTTTCCTGAAGGATCTTACTCAAAAGAATATCAATCAGCAAAGATTCTTGGTTACAATCCATAGAACCTGATTCTGGTCAATTTAAGAAGAAAAGAAATGGACTACAGGGATATGGGTAGTTCACAGCTTAGAGAACCAGCTGCCAAAAATGACTGATAATCAATGTAGGGAAGAAATATGAGTACTGCCCAAGGTGGAAGAAGCATGGGCACAGTCATCCCCTGAGAACATTCTCGTTAGGTGACTTTTGATGGTACCTCACTTCTGATACTGCCGCCATTAAATGCTAAAGCCCATTACATCTAAATTCCTGGTGCTGCTACCTTTGCCACACACCTCACAATTCTCACAGCCGCTATTACCATTGCCACCATGAATAATGTTTATCCCCATAAAATTAAAGTGTTCCGCCAAGATTCAATGGAGGAAGCTGGAAACCATCATCCTCAGCAAACTAACACAGGAACAGAAAACCAAACATCGCATGTTCTCACTGGTAAGTGGGAGTTGAACAATGAGAACACATGGGCACAGCGAGGGAAGCATCACACACAGGGTCCTGTCAGGGTGCTGGCGGCAAGGGGAGGGAGAGCATTAGGACAAATATCTAATGCATGTGGGGCTTAAAACCTAGATGGTGGGTTGTTAGGTGCAGCAAACCACCATGGCACATGTATACTTATGCAACAAACTGCACGTTCTGCACACGTATCCCAGAACTTAGAGTAAAATTTTTAAAAAAGAAATTCATGAAAATATTAGGAAATGGTAAGTTTCTCTTTACCCATATCATTCACTTGGAATCTGTTAAGTATTTCTATGTATCAATTACTTGTAAAGTATGAAGAAAATGTATAGACTTGGCCCCTGCATTTGCCATAATAGAAGTTTATTTGCAACTGAAAAAGACAAATTAATACCTGATTCAAGATTACTTTGTTTTGTGTGTATCACACGTACTTTAAGCCATTAAAAGTCAGAGCAGGGAACACATAGAATGTATTTGAATACTGATCCACTAACAAGAAATTCCTGACCTTACCTTTTCAAAAATCCTGGAATTTCAATAATTGTAACTGGATAAAGAACAAGTGGACATTTAGAATGTGTCACGTTTGCTAATTTTCAGCGATATTGTTGAACCACATTGAATTTCCAGCAGTCCATACAGTAACCAAATCCAATCGAGATTGGCATTCTCGTTATTTTAATGATAGGCAAAATAATCACTGCCAAACTTAAGGGTCGGAAACGGCATGTCACCATTTGTTCCACTTGAAGTGGAACAGAAAGGAGAATACCCTGTTCTGAGGCCTGCAGTGCTTTATTTAGGGACACAATTATGAATATAGAATGGTAAATATTACTGACAGCTATATGGTTATTTTATAGTCATGTAATCACTAATTGTGCTATTCATGCTTTCCAATGCTTGCATAGCATCTATTCTTGTCAATGCCAAAAGAAAAAAACTATCCCTAACAATATATAGATATATTATGGCCTAAAAGAACATTTAATGGGAAATTGAACTAAAATGGCTTTCAATTAAATTAGATTTTTCCTACTAAGAATATTTTTGGTTGTGGAGAATGGCAATTGGCTCTGTTAAAATAATACCGAACACCTAAACAACAGAAAAATATTTTTGGTTCCCTTGAATCATCTTGGAATCTCTGTTTCATATAGAGATATTTACATGCGTAAGTATTTTTATAAAAAACTATAAAGATGGTAGCAGTTTGAGCACTGATGGTATCAGCTGGGCACTGCTTTCTCAATCCTTTAACAAGGTGCATGCTTTTATGACACTTTACCTCTGTCCACATCTTTTTTGGTGTAATGGGACCTTTTCTATGCCATTATTTATCAAAGAGTTTATTCTCCAAGTGTACTCCAGATATTTAATCCCTAAATTATGATTCCCACCTATTACCTGCCCATTTTTCAAAGGCACTAGAAACATTTTAGTATTAAACTGTCTCTATTGGTCAAGTAATAATAGGGAAACAATATAATGATTGTCATCTTTAAGATAACAAAAAATAGGCCATTTTTCTTTGTTATATGGGGAACTTACAACGAACCCAATGTTCATTCCCAAATAACACCATTATCATATGTTAATTGAGGAGGCCTTTGAGTGGAAATACGAAGTCACAGCCTTGTTGCTTCCTGTTTGTAAACACATGGAGCGGAATCTAATTAGACTCCAGAGGAAATGTTGCCCAGGGAATTTATTTGTAATACATGAAGGTGCTTAGACAATTCAAGGCTGTGCTGAAAGAGGATGGCATTGTCATGTTATGCGATATGCCTATTTTTATTTCTCTCTACAGCTTACTAAATAAATGAAGCTCCAACAAAGAATATAGACAGCAGGATGATTTTGGTTACATGTCTCAGGTATAAACAAGATGAATTTTTCTAGCGTAAAGCACCTGCTTCATTGTGCTTAATCAACAAAACTACAGAGTGCTATTAAAGTGCATTCACTTTTAATTGTGATTGAGTGAACATGATCTGCTGTGGTATTTGCTTTTGTATAAAATTTTCTCCTTGTAGTGATACTTAATCATTTTGGCATACGACATTTCAGGGGACATTAAATTGCCATGGTGGAAGATTGGCAATGGCCCCTGAGTCACCCGAACAAGAACTGGAAAATATTTTTCAAGCTACCTTTTCATTCTGCTAATTCAATAGAATTATAATAATCTTCTGCTATAATATATGAAACCTACTAAAGGTGAGTGAGTTAAATTTCTCCTGTAATTATATGAACTTCAAAGACCAATACATCCCTGGTAATAAGTGGTTTTGTGACTCCAAGACACATGAGCCATGGTACAGAAAAGAAATGAATAATGTTTTAATCCATATGACATTATTAATTTTAAGATAAAAGAGTGGAATGTTATTTCAAAAGGCCACAATTCCACTGTACAGATGAGATCTGAAACTCTTGTCTCCTAACCACATACATAGAATACTGTTTATTTCATATATAACAAACGATATTCTATAGCAGCACAGTAAAACACATATAAAAAATCTACTTAGAACACATCATTTAAAGCTCAATATTTGTTTGCTTCTCCAAAGACTATATGTAGAGTATTAAATTTTATAACAAATTAATCTGATATATTCTGAGGTTTTCCAAGCCTTAATAGAAAAATAACAATTAAATCCCATCTAGTTGGATCTTGCTAATTATGAAATTATAAAAATTTAGAAAAGATAAGTTAAAATTTACATTTGTGCTATATATGGAGGGGAAATTTTTCAATGGAAGTTAGGATAAAGATGGCAGAGAAATGTCTGACCTCTTTAACAAACACTTCTTAATTTTTAAAGTTTGTGTTGATAACCTTTTTTTGCCATCCATGCCAACAGCAAATGCAGTGTTAAAATCATTCTTATCTAAGCAGTTTTGGCATATAACACTATAAGCAACTACTGTATATGTTTAATATTATATAGTTAGAAATTACTTCATATTTTTGAAAATGACAGAAATATACAAATACACAGAGTTTAAAACATATACAAGTCAGCACTTTCAAGCACGATTTTTATTTCAAATCTTATGTTTAATTAGTAGAAGCATATTTTTATTTTGTGGTTCTGTCTAATTTATCTATATCTAGGAGAAGGAAAAAAGATTAGGAGAATGATCTCCAGACAAAAATCAGATTGCCTGAGTTTGAATCCTGACTGACACTACCTAGCAATTTCACATTAAGCATGTTACTTAGTCTCTCTGGAACTCACCTTTCCAATTCATAAGATAAAGATAATAATATGACCTACTTCATAGTGTTCCTATGAGGATCACATGAATTAATATATGGTCAGCCTAGAACAGGGGTTGAAACATAATAAGATGTGTATTTGTTACTGTTATTAACCACTGGTAGTAAGCATTAAGGAAAGAAAGAAAATAAAGTGTGAAAGAAGGCAGAGAAGATGGAAAGGAGGGAGAGAAGGAAAAAGAAAACAGCCTTTCTTTGAATAACGACATTAAGAAAAGCCTAGAGGAAGACCCACACATACTGGTACCAGGATCAATATATTTTGTTGGAATCAGTCTCAATTTTCCATTTTATTTCGCTCTTACAGAAGAAGTCCAAATTTCCGTAAGGTGTGTTGAACTTCTGAAGAGAGCAAATTAAAAGGGTCTGCTGGATTCTTCTTTTGAATGGAGTGTGTTTATTAAATCAGAGCAATAGTGCATGACACATACTAATAGTACTGTCAGATATAAAGAGATTATGCCTTTGATCAACCACCAGAAGATATATCTCAAACTGTGTGTGTGTGTGTGTGTGTGTGTGTGTGTGTGTGTGTGTGTGTGTGTGTGTTGCATCTGTGTTCTCCCTCTTGGATCCTCTCTCAGGAAATAAAGGCTACATCAGAGGGACATGCGGCAGAGCTAAGGGATAGGGCTCTGGCCAAGGATAGAACAAAATGTATTGGTACACACATGGATTGAACTTGCATGCCTTACATTCATTGGTATGTTCTTCCATCCAACTGAGCTAGACAACCACGAGACAATAAAATGCCAATCTGAGTTGCTTTAACTTATTTTGTATTTAGGTTGGTGCAAAAGTAATTGCAGTTTTTGCAATTAGAAGTATTGCAAAAACCCCAATTACTTTCATTTTCTTCCATTAAACTACATCAGAAAAAACAATTTCATAGTAGTTCATCTCAAAATATGAAGCATGTTCTTCATATACATTTGACTTATTAATCATCTTTTCACCAGAATTTAGATCACACGACATGTATATGGTAACTAAAATGTTATTAAAATGACATAAGCTATTGCTTAATGTGGGGTACTTTGTGTTCATACAACTCTTAATAAATAGAAATAAAGAAGCAGATATACAGACAGATTGAATAGAAAAGCCCTGAACACAAGCATAATTTACTTGTTCTGCTTTCACTTTGCAGACATATTTTCCTGTCCAGTGGCAGAAATGTAAATTATAAAGCCTCCACACAAAAATTTGTGTAGGGTTTCCTATGGTCTTAGTTTTATAAACAAACAGATGTCCAGGACAGTTAAATCTTCTTTAGGCTTCTTTACCAACAATTTCAATGAGAAACTACTTATAAGAGCCAGTAAAGAAAAACTGAGTAACGAATAGGGATTGCCTCCTCTTTCTCTGACTTCTTTAACATTTTTCTCTTACTTCTATCATTTTTTGAATATATATTTAATTCTCTACCTCCCATATGGATAAATAAAATTCAACATATTTTATAGATTATAACTACTAGGTAACTAAAGTATATAAATATTTTCACCAAATACATGTTTTTATGATTATTATCCTTCACCCAAGTATAGGGAACACATAGGTTCACTACCCCAGTGGGATAGCATTAGATTTGCTGCTGAACCTTTCCCAAACATTCTGTGGCATTCAGATGTGTAAGAAAAAACCTGGGGTACCTGGCAATATAATTGGTGAAAGCTCACAATCAGCCTGTCATTTAATTTTTATCTTGAGAAAACAAACAAGCAAGTGAAAATCTCTCTTGTCCTTACCTATTTGTTTTTATTTTTCTGCCTCTCTGCCAGTATACAATCATCAAGGACTTAATATTTTGGAAACGGTTCAAAATTCATTTATCCAAATATAGGTTAAGAAATGATCCAAAGTTTATGCATTCAATAATAGGCTTATGTATGCCCATAAAGTATGCCTTTAATCTAGGCTTATTTAAGTTTCTGGTGATGCAAATAGCACCGCAGAGAAAAATGGGCAAATGCAACATGTCATTCTGGTTGCAGAAATTAGAAAACTTTAATAAAGATTCTTTATCTAGTGTCAGCAAACCTCCATATCTGAGAGAATTTGAAGGACAAAAATATTGTCACTTGTCCAAGAAGAGAAGTCAGACTACTGTTTTATTCAAACACTTACATAATGTAACTGCATAAAATCTGTTGCCAGAATAAACTCCTCGGTTAGGTATTAGACCGTTATGTACAAAAAATTCTGTAAACTTTACATAATCACAAGAGAGCTGTATAGATGTAACTTAGGCCTTAATTATATTTGTCAGCAAGTTCATTTCCTCCAAATTTTTATTTTTTGGATATTAAGAAGGTACAAAACTTGATTTTTAAAAACTTATCTTGATGGTCAAGAAAAAAAGAGTTTGGGATAGATAAAAGGGATGGGAGTAATTCTTAATACCAATGATTCCTGGACACCCTTTGGGGAAAATACTTGACATAGTTGACAAATAACATTAACGACACCCTCACTTCAAAGGACAGAGAATCTCACTAGCAGCTTTATTTTGCTGTGCACTGTTCTTTAAGAGTATTGGTTGCTTACGGATCCAAATTGCCTCTGTGTTGCTGTTATTAAGCTCTGTAAAGAATGGCTTATAATAGCTCCTTATCTAATGCTGTCCTACTGGGGTAATGAAGAGTTCAGTTCTGACCCATGGATCATGTTAAATTATTGTTTTCTTGGATATTGGGCTACACTTTGCATAACAGGGTAGCAAATCACTTCAAAAGCCATTAAATCAACTCATTCTCTGTTTTACTTGGAGCCTGTCATCATGCACCCCGTTGACTCATCCTTTACCAAGGGTTCAGCTTTAAGAAATGGCTAGTGGCCAAAAGAACATATTTCTGCAAAAGGGATGGTGTATCTGTGGTTTGCAAATTCCTAGGGCAGATCATATGATTCTAGGTTTAATATTTACTTTAGAGTAAAATGCTGTGATTCTTTCCCTCTGATTCAAGTTTTTAAAGGATTGGGTCTACTTTTGTGTCTTTACCTCCGGACCCTGGGTAAACAGAACTGTTTTACAAAGTTACCCAAAATGTACAATGAATAAATAAATAATGCTTCCTGAAGACGCCACAGCTTAGAGGTCTATTAGGCAATAATGTAACCACTGGGCACATTTGACATAAGCAGATAGATGGACATGCAAACCGGAGAGCTCAAAATAAAACCAGCTAATGAAAATAAATTCCAGAGTGTGTGAAGGGGAATTTTAGCTTCTTATTTTTCAGGTTAGTTTTCTAGAAAAATATATTAAATGCAACTGGAATCAGGGAAGCAATTTTTCCTTTAAATAAGGTGGAATTCAAGCAATGTTATGAAACCTTATCTGCATTTTGGCAGCACCTACAGAACCTTATATAATATTAATACCTGAGTCCCAGCTTCAGAGAGTCTTATGTATTTGGTCTAGCATGCAATATGGGCATCAGGGGTTCTAAACTTTCCCCAGGTATTCCAACAGGCAGCCAAGGAAGAGAACTACTGAAATAGTGAAGAGAAGAGGATATAACAAGGCAGGCAGAGAGAAAATAGATTGTGAAACTCATGGATTTAAAAAAAAAAAAAAAAAAAACACTTGTAATAAAAGCAAAGCAACCTGGAACCAAGCCACATGTCATGTGAACAACAGGACTAATAACTGTGTTATATTCATAAACATGCCTTGTAGTTCAGTGGTGAAAAAACTAATAGTCTCCACCTATATAAACCTACATCAATGCAAATTACAAACATAAGGTTGATTGGGGGGAAAAAACACTTCAGGAGAAAACATTTTAAACGCTGTCGTTTATGCAGTGTTCAAAATGTGCAAAATACCTGTTTTAGGAACACATTCATTTATTTTCAAGCTATAAAGGAAAGCCAGGGGCTAATGAATACAAAATTTAGGGTAGCAGTTACCTTTTGGAGAAGGATACCTGGGGGTTTCAACACTCTTGTTAATATTCTATTTTTTAAGTTGGGTAGTAAATACAATTTTTAAAGGGAAAATGTATCTATAAAACTTGTTATAATTCCTTTGTGATTTCTTTCATTTATTTCACCTTAAGAGCCTGTGACTCACTAAAAGCATGAGTTAACCTAACAGAATGAAGATGTGTTAGTACAGTGTGAAGGTGTGACTGTAAACAGGGAAAGAAAATCAAAATGTTATGTAAGGTGAGAGAATACGAACTAAAATGTAGCTCTCAGGAATTCTTAAGGAGCACTTGTCTCTGAAATTATTGGGGCAGAGGGTACAGAGAGACAAAGAGCAAGAAGGAGAAGGGACAGAGAAAAGGAGAGGGCAACGGGAGAAGATTGATTTTGCCTCATTTAAGTTGAAAATAAGGGAAAATCATTTTCAAGCTGAAAATACATTTCAGCTCTTGAGTGACTGAATATAGTAGCCTTTGGACTTTGTAGTTAAGCTTTAGAGAGCCTGGGTGCAGATTTAACCTCTCCACGCCCTAGGTTTTCTTGCATGTTAAATGGCAATAATAATAGTCAAAAATGCAAAGCACTTGGACTAACACAGATAGATGCCCAGTAAATGTTGGCTATTATTTTGTTTTTGCCATTCAGATGCCATTTGGCCCCATACCTTCTTATTCTTGTATCTTTGCTTTCTCCTAGGCCTACCTGGGTGGAAAACTAGGAATCTATTAGTTTTGCTGAGAACTCTTCACTGAATATATTGTATGAGCATAGAGAAGGGTTTGCCATTATATACCACAAAGCAACAACTTACACATTCTTAGCTATATTGCCCATTGAGCTTCCTTAATAATTCTACTACGGTGAGCATTACCCAAATTCTTTGACACATGTCTTTCCTAGATAGGTCCTTTATTACACATAACTTATTCCCTTACAATACCTACCCCAAAATGTGCAAAGAAAATGGAATCAATGCATTCTATAAAGTAGATACTCAGTGTGATCCCTGGACTAGCAGCATCAGCATCACCTAGGAGCTTTTCTGAAATAAAGACTCAGGTCTACTACAGCCATACTGAATCAGAATGTGCATTTTAAGAAATCCCCAAGTGTTTTCTATATACTGCAAAGTTTGAGAAACAGTTCTTCACTATAAAATAGGACGGCCACACAAGAAAAGGAAGCACCATTACTCTCCTTTGAAGTCTTCTCAGCTATGTTTTTTTTACTTTAACGTACAATTTCAGTCTTAGTCACAACTCTAGATAACTTATCAAAACACTTTTTCTATAAAAATATAACAATAATATTCTTCACAAGAGGAATTCTGAAAAATAAAATTCTATCTGGTATTTACCATTATTCAATAAATGAGAATTCTAAAAAATAAATTTCTATCTGATATTTATCATTATTTGATAAACCCACTGTAGATCCTTAAATACTGAATAAAAGAATTATGAGCCATTCATTTTTCTTCCTCTCTCTGGCTCCTTCTTTCATTGACCCAGTGTTATCATCCTAGCCAAACACGGAAGACAAACCCTAGAATAAGCAGCAGCCTGTAAGTTTATTTTGTTCCCACTGATTAAAGCTATGTGTCAGCTTTGCTTGCTGATCCTAATTTAGATGACTTGAAGTTTGACCTGTTTAAAGTATAAATATATTACTGGCAGAGAATGAAAGCAGAAAGTTCATTTCTAATCTCCCTAGGGTAGATAATCCTGTTCAGAGCGATTATAATCAACTTTTCTTTCTTAAGAAGAAATAATGACTTAGAAGATTCTTTCTAAATAAGTCAATATACATCACCATCTGGTACCTGTATGGAGTTTTACTTTTGATTAAACTTACCCTTTGGCTGCCTGTCATCTGCCTATTTCACCTTCTTGCCCTATATTTTTACCAATAATAAGATAATCTGTGGCTCACCAAGAATCCAACAAAGAGTTTATCATTTTGCTATCTTATATACTAAATGAAAAAAGGAAAATTAAGTTGCTGGAAGATAACTATAAGAATAGTTTGCTTCTGTAAATATCAGATATCTATATTAATTCTATTTTATCTAAGCAAATGAGGTGTTTTGCTTTGTTTTCCTGGTTTTGCTTTGTTTTTTGTTTTCCACTGATTCTGAAAATTATGAAGTAGGGTTTTTAGGTATTCTGAAATTCTTTTTTTTTTTTTTTGAGATGGAGTCTCACTCTGTCCACCAGGCTGGAGTACAGTGGCGCGATCTCGGCTCACTGCAAGCTCCGCCTCCTGGGTTCACGCCATTCTCCTGCCTCAGCCTCCCTAGTAGCTGGGACTACAGGCGCCCGCCACCGCGCCCAGCTAATTTTCTGTATTTTTAGTAGAGACGGGGTCTCACAGTGGTCTCGATCTCCTGACCTTGTGATCCGCCCGCCTCGGCCTCCCAAAGTGCTGGGATTACAGGCGTGAGCCACCGTGCCCGGCCGGTATTCTGAAATTCTTTAACCTACATTCGCGCTCTTCTGATGGCTGTATGATTACTACCTTCACTGCATCAAGATTCGATTTTGTTTTATGTATTGAAGCTTGAAACTAGGTTATTTTTATGCAACACCCTTTCTTGAGTAGGTCATGCAGTATTCAGCTCCATGCTTGAATAAGCTGTTAGTTGTTTCTTTTTAAAATTTATTTATTCCAGATACACAGAAGCTTATTGAATATCTGTGTACACAGCATTATATGTTGACTACAAAAGCAAACCTCTGTTCTTCTCGCATTGAGCCCATTCATCTGTGGCTGATGCTGCTCATCGAGACTAAGAGGGCACAGGTGGCCTGAAGGTTCTCACCTTGCAGTAGAACTATTTTAATCCCTGGATCTTATTTTTTTCCACTGAGCTCCAGGATGACTGGCCGGTGGGAGGTGTACAAGGAAGGGAATGAGGAGGGTATTCTGGCAGTTAGCAAAGTCCTTGGTATCCTAGGACTTAACATCTAAATAAAGTGGGCTTTCAGCTCAAGCCCTATTTAAAAAGGAAAAAAAAAAAAAATTCTTCTGCAGATGAAACAAATGCCAGATGGAAACTACTCTGCTGACTTTCTCCAAACAGGCCTGCAGCTGTTACTTCTTCCACAACTTTTTCCAGTGAAATTTTTAGGCTTCACCTGTTGATGGACATGACAGAATTTTGCTTCCTTCCCCCACTGCATCCCCATCCTCTCCTCAACTTCCCCTGGAAAGGAGAGCAGCCTGAACTCGTAGGAAGCACAGCTCAGAGTGACAGCCTTGAACACACTCTTGTTATATCTTTTGCAGATGTAAATGGGGACATTTCCTTCGGGGCTGGAAGACTGTGGGCACTTCTAACTCTTGGTACATTGGGCCCACTGCTCAGGGGCCCAAGGCAGGCAGTAGAAAAGACGACTCCCTTTTCCTCCTGGAGGTTTCTCTGTGTCACTCTTTAAAAATTATTTTTCAGAACTTAGCTGAGGCTTTCTCCCAGGAGCTAATAACCACCATTTAGCTATAACAGAAATAGATATGGACCCTCCAGTTAGAACAAAATGGGAAAACCTGGGGTTATGAATCAGATCCCAGCTGTAAAGGGCAGGTTTTTTTCAACTGCAATTGACTTTAAAGGAGGAAGAAGAAGGAAAAAAAAGATTCTAAGCAAGAAAAAAAGAATTATTTCTCCTAGTTTAGACAGATGACTACAGCCACATTGGCTTATATCACTGAGTATGGTTGCTTTTTTTTTTTAAGTTAATTAGTTCTATTGACACAGAATTTGATATTCAGAAATGATCTCCTAATAGATCTTCAAGCATCTGCTATCAGAGAAAAATAAGAGAGCATTGAAATATAAAGAATTGATAGATAACACATTGAAAACTAGCAATATAATAAAGTTAATTAAAACTCAAACAAATACTGGGTGCAAGTTATGTAACATTTCACATGCTGTTAATGGAGCCTACAATTCCTTAAGGATTTTCATGATAAGTCCCACTTAGATTTCTCTGGTTAACTCACTCTCTTTTGAATTGAAATAGCATTTCTAAAACTTTTTAATGCCTCTCAAATTTGTCATCACTGCCTCTCAATGCCTCAACCTTGGGTGGATGATCTTATATCCTACCTCATGGACAAAACAGAACCCATAACATGGAAAACCTCTCATCACCCCTCCATCCACCACATGAATTCACATACAAGCATAACTGTCTTATGCCATCCCCAGACCCTTCTCTTCTGATAAGTGAAAGGGCTGGCTTCACATACACCTGTTATCCTGTACACTCCTCACCTTTCTAGCAACCTTACCTTACTAGGTGTCCCTTTTCTCAGATGTATGACCAATGTCTCTGTGCCAACTGACTCCTTCCCACCTACTGTTATGCATTATCATTTCTGTATTAAACAACAAACAAAACTTCAACTAAACATCACCTTTCCACTACCTGCCTCGTTTCTTTTTGGCATTTGAGACTGGGCACCTTAACCCATCTCTCTGTGTGTGTGTGTGTGTGTGTGTATGTGATGTATTAATATATATTACAAGAAATATTTGTGTGTTAAATCTCTTGACCATTCTTTACTTCTTACTAACAGCTCCTCAAGGGAGAAAGAATGAGTTTAGGAGAAGAACCCAGCATGCTAGGCTCAACATGACCACTCTTCTTACTAAGAACTTCTCAAGGGAGAAAGGATGAATTTAGGAGAAGGAATCTAGCATGCTAAGTTCAGCACCTGTATTAGTCTGTTCTCACGTCATTATGAGGAAATACCCAAGACTGGGTAATTTATAAAAGAAAGAGGTTTAATTGACTCACAGTTCTGCATGCCTGGGCTGCAGGAAACTTGCAATCATGGCAGAAGTAGAAGCAACATGCTCTTCTTCACATGGTGGCAGAAGAGAGAAGAATGAGAATCAAGCAAAGGGGGAAGCCCCCTATAAAACTATCAGATCTTATAAGAACATAAGAACTTACCATCATGAGAATAGCAGGAGAAACCACCCCCATGATTCAATTACCTCCCTCCCATGAAACTTGGAAATTATGGGAACTACAATTCAAGACAAGATTTGGGTGGGGACATAGCCAAACCATGTTACTGTGCCCCTGGTTCCTCCAAAATCTCATGTCCTCACATTTCAAAACACAACCATGTCTTCCCAACAGTCCCCCAAAGTCTCAACTCATTCCAGCATTAACTCAAAAGTCCAAGTCCAAAGTCTTACCTGAGACAAAGCAGGTCCCCTCTGCCTATAAGCCTGTAAAATCAAAAGCAAGTTAGTTATTTCCTAGATACAATGGAGGTACAGGCATTTGGTAAATAAACCTATTCCAAATGGGAGAAATTGGCTAAAACGACGAGGCTACAGGCTCCATGCAAGTTCAAAGTCCAGCCAAAGCTCCAAAATGATCTCCTTTGACTCCATGTCTCACTACCATGAGAGTAGCATGCAAGAAACCGCCCCATGATTCAACTGCCTCCCATCAGGTCCCTCCCATGACACATGGGGATTACAGAAACTACAATTTAAGATGACATTTGGGTGGGATACATCCAAACCATATCAGTACCAAATAAGAAGAATATAAACCACTGCCACAGACAAAAGACATAGCAGGAAGAAACGCTTTTAAACCTTAGAATATTCAAAAAGTGAAGACACTGAGTGCTTTATAATGCACATGCCAGAAATACTGGTCTTCAACAGACTCTAGGCATGAAAGCTACAGACACAGCCCCAGCTGCCTGCCTTTGGGAATTCATGGGAGTTATTTTCTCTAGCCAAGCTGACTGTGGAGATGAGAGAAAGCCTTTGCTTTTAGGTATTTTTTTTAGTTCCAGTATACATAGAAAAACATGGAGCATCAGATCTTGTGGCACAGGTATAAAACAGCCTCCTCATGGGGGAAAAGTGCTGCCTCCCTAGAAAGACAACACTCAGTGTAGCACCAAGGTACCAGAAAGATGGCTTAGTTTCACAAAAAAGGGAAGCTCAGTGATAAGGTTTGGCTGTGTCCCCACCCAAGTCTCATCTTGAATTGTCACTTCCATAATTCCCTCATTCTGTGGGAGGGACCCAGTGGGAGATAATTAAATCATGGGGGCTGTTTCCCCCATACTGTTCCTGTGGTAATGAAAAAGTCTCATGAGATCTGATAGTTTTACAAGGGGAAACCCGTTTTGCTTGGCTCTCACTCTTCTCTTGTCTGCTATCATGTGAGACGTGGCTTTCACCTTCTGCCATGATTGTGAGGCCTCCCCAGCCACGTGGAACTGTAAGTTCATTAAACATCTTTCTTTTGTAAATTGCCCAGTCTCAGGTATGTCTTTATCAGCAGCGTGAAAATGGACTAATACAGTCAGTTAAAACCTGTTGCCTGCAGTAGCCAAAATTGCCAACTGTCTTTGTAAATTTTAGTGTCTTAACCAGTCTATATTTTAATTTTCATAGTAATAAATGGGGTTGATAATGACATTGCCTTCCTTGTAAGGTCATACAAGGCACCTTAGTGACACTGCCTTCCTTATCAAACACATACAAGGCACCTTAGTGTCTGCCACCTATTAAACTATTAAATTCTAGCTATATCATTTTATATAATTGCTCCTTTAATCAAGGAAACAATATGCACAGACTAATTTTATCACCTTTCCCACACACAAACTGTATGTAGTGTCATAATTAACAGAAGCATAGGAGATTTATTCCAGTGAAGTTTAATTCCAACTCATGAAAATGAGACAGTTGACATAGTCTGACAGTAATTTGGTGCATCCCAAAGAAAGTGAAATAAATATTTTTTTCTGTGTAACTCATATTGATCTCCATTATGGTGTTTGACAATAGGAGTGTAGGTGAAATACTACCACTTTGGAATATCATTGCACTTTCTGCTCTAGTGCTTAGAGATTAGCTTGTTTTCTAGATCATATAAGGTTGCAGTCAAGGCTGTGTAACTTATTTCCTACTAACTCAGAGAGCATTGAGTCAGTGTCTGAAACACTGAAAGATCTGTACCCATTCCTTGTGAAGAGATGCTATGTGGCAACAGCTAAATAAAATTCCCTATCAAAGTCAGTTATATTCCCATTGAAGTAAAACCTTCTGGCTGCGACTGGGATAATAAGATAATTTTTAGTTTAACTTCATTTAGTAGGACATTGACTTATGAGTTATGAACTTTATATCATATTTGGGCTTTTATATATCCTTATGCACTTTAAAATGAACAAGAGTTTATATAGAAATTTTGGAAGTCTTTATGCGGACGCATTATATTGTACATCTCTATTCTGCCATCGAATTTTATTTCATAACCTCCCTTGAGCTTCAGACAATATGCCTGGAAATAACTTAGGATGGAAAACAAAGGATGAAATGATTTGTATTTATTTAAAAAACAGTCTTAAAAATTAATAAACACAAAAAAACCCAAGGGAAAAAGTACTTCACTAAAGAAGATATTAAATGATGAATACACATAAGAAGATGAGTTTTTTATTAGTCATGAGGGATATGTAAGTTAAATTCATAATTGAGATACCATTACATACCCATCAGCATGTCTAAATTTTAAAACTTACTCTCAATACCAACTATTGACTGGCATGTAGAACAACTGGTGGAAGTACATACCCTACTTTTGGGCAAGTAAATTGGTACAACCCCACTGAAAACCTATTAAAACTAAACAAAAGGACCCTATCAGACCTGGTAATTTCATCCCTAGGTATATAACAACACAAATCAAGCATATGTTCACTGAAAGATGTCTATAAGGATATTCATAGCATTACTATTTCTAATAACCCCACACTAGAAAAAACACAATTTTTTTTTTAGCCTTGACCAAGGCTGAATCTTCAAAGTATCAAACAAAATGCTTTTAACTTTAAAACCCTCAAAGACTTCCTTAATCACTCTAAAAAGTCTTATAAAGAGAGAACAAGAAATGAGTTTCCTGCCTTGTATAATCACATCATCAATAAAGTAGTCTTGCCAAAATCAAACCAGAATCTTATCAAGTCTATGCACCCAACCCAACCACCAATATTTAGGAAGTAAAAAGGTACATATTAAATTTCACTATGGAAATACCATCATCAAAATCAGGGCTATGAAGAACTGTACAGATCAGAGATCTGGTTTCCTCAGCAAATAAATTTTAAGTAAAAAAGAAAGAGAAAGTTCATCTTGCCAATTCCCTAGGCTAAACAGTTGTTTTGTGTGTTTTTCTGTGTCAGTGCTATGTTATACAGTAAAAACACTGTTAAAAATCTGTCACTGTGATAGTCTCTGGTGATGCAGAGATAAATTTTTCAAGATCCTTTTCCTTAAAGGGAATGTGAAAATGTAAATCGCTGAGAGTAACATCGTGTTATAGGTTCTATAAAGCATGCTGTTCAGGACACAAGAGGGAGGATTCAGTTATCTAGGAATACAGACAACACACAGGTTGTCTTCATAGTAACCTGGTTATGATTCAGAGGAAATTGAGGAACATATACTAGTATGCAATCCTTTTCCTAGGTACCTCAATGACATGTACCCTAATCAATCTCTAACGATCCCATAGGCAAGGACTATATAGACAGAACTGATATGCCTCTCAAACTCTATCACACGTAGAGTATAACTTGCTTGTACTCAATTGCAGTTAATTATAATTTCCAACTGCGGGCAGTAGATGTGTGTCTAGAATTCTCTTCTCCCGTTTTTTGTTTTTCTTAACTGCTTACTTTAAATTTTCTGTAGGTTTAAAAATGTAAGACTCTAGTGAAAGGACTCTGTTAACTCTCTATCCTAAATGTCTATTCTGACAAATTATATTTCTGTTTGCCAGCAGTTTTGTTAACATGACATTTAGGCCATTTTATCTTTTTTACTATATTTTAAATGAGAATATTCTTACTACCACATTCTTGTGAGTAACTTAACACTTTGAAGTTTCCTTAAGATGTATCCTTAATTAATGCCATGTCAGAATTGACAATGAATGGAATCAGAGTTTTAAAACTGAATTCAGAAGAAACTGGTTTTCTCTCCATTGTTTTGAGAAATGTTCTACCTACTAACTCAACTCCCTAGATGGTCATAGTGAAGACAGTGAGCCAATGAGCTGTATTTAAGGGGGTTCAGTAATTTGTCAAGGGTGAAACAGGAAATCTACAAAAGTCCTATGGCTGCCTTTGTTCTTTCACCCAGGAAATATCTGAAAGACAAGTATGGTCCACATTTATATCTCTGGGACTAAGAACTAGTGATATAATTATGAAAAGCAAACTTGCAGATACACACATGCACATATACAGACTCTGCTCTCTAAAAAACATGGCATCAGATGAGGACTGCAGAGTGGTAAGTGGACAACTGTGTTGCCACATATTCTGAACTCATGGAAAACAAACCCTGGAAACACACCCAAGAGAGCACCTTTGTGGAAAGTCTGTAAGGCATACAACACACAGGCGCTGCATGGCTGCAGAAAAATAGGACACGGTCCTAGGCCTTCAGAAACTTATACATTTGGGAGATAAAAGAAAGTCAGGAAGCAGCAATTAACATTTCAGAACAGTACAAGATAAGTATAAAGCGAGTGCTAAGACTTTTTGAATGTAATCAGAATTCACAGAAGGGAGCCCCTGGTCTCTTATAAATAAAGATTTAGGAGAGGAAGTAAGACTTGTGATTGAGTACATGGGCAACAGATGAGGACAATAAGGCCAATGGCTATGTATAGATTTATGAGGTTCCAGTTCCTGGCCATTGGGACAACTGATTTGTTTTTATTTATCATTATTTTGATTTCATGCTCTTAAAACCATAAATAGCATTACTGACTTGAGTAACACGAGGTATGTTCTAGGTGTCAGTTAACAGACACAATATTTGCAAGAGTAGGACTCTCTTACTAATTCTCCAAACTGCAGAGATGGCATGCCATGTGTACGTTAATAGCCTTAATGTGTTTAGGAAAATATTATTGGATTAAAAACCAGACATTTTTAATTTAATAGAGCTACAATAGAAAGAGTCACAAATGACTCACCCAATTGCCTCTTCATGGCTCAGTGTTCATTTAACACCAATATAAAAATAGTAAAACATCATACATAGAATTTAACCTAAGTGCTTTACAAATGAGCATTAGAACAGGTTTTAAAGATAATTCAGAGGGACATCAACTGAAAGACTATATAAGCACTTTGGAGAAAATCAAAGTAGGACAAGGGAAAGGAATTATGACTGAAATGCAAGCAATTAAATACTGCAGTACTCATTTGGGCATATGGACTTAAATATGCTGCAGGTCCTTCTCCATCTGGATTTTAATAAGCTTTGAGTTATTGCCAATAAAATACCAAGAAGGCCCCTTCCGGCATTCATGGGCATCTGCCCACATGGTTTAAACAGGCAGCTGATGGGTTACAGTTGCTATTGAGGGCAAGATAAAGAAGGATGCCAACATTTCAAAGTGGACAAAGGTTTCACAAACTTTGCCTAGCTGGAGCTCTAGCCTTAACTAAAATTATTTGCTCTGGTATCATTTAAAATAATTCTACATGACGGAATCCTTTCTCACATTTTAAATGCACATGTTCACATGTTTAACTTATCATCTTAAGTAGTAGTATAGAATATATTTTAGTAAATATCGGTATTTTAATTAACAGTGTATCCCCACTCCTTTAATGTATAGAATATAAATTCCAAAGTGATTTGATAAACATCATTATTTAAGCAGTACATGAAGTAGCCTTGCTATATCCTGAAATACGATATAACATTTTGCTGCTTATATTCATATTTTTGTTTCACTTCCCTGAGATAATTTTATTCTAAAATTAAATAGTTTGTTCTTTTGGTGTTATTTTCACCATTTTAGAGTGTGTATAGTAGAACTGCATGGTGATTTTAATTTGTATTCCCCTCGCTATTAGGTTTTATTATTTTTAAAACATTTGGTGAATTATCAAAAGTTTAATTACTACATTATTTTTACGTATTTTATAAGAAGTCACCGTCATTGCATATATGTGATAATTTTTATATTGAAGTCATTGACATTCCCCCCAAAACCTTTACTATTTAGCTTTTCAAGCATTTATATATGTATGTATGTAAACACCAATAGATATTTACAATTCAACTCTCAAACCATCTCCAGGCCCTAGTTTATTTTTCATTTCTGATATTTAAGAATGACCTCAGGGTGAATACTAAGATGCAATGAAGGTACTGGTTTCAGAAATCACTGACTGACAAAAAGAAAATTAAAATGGTAATTTGTGGGCTTATGAAAAACGTAGGAAGTTTCAAAAGTCCAAATATCAAATGTCATGTTTTGTCATCGTGCCCTTTGAAATAAAGGCAAAGTAGATTTGTTAAAATATATAGCATTTAAACTTAATTCATCTCTTTGTGGATTAAACAATGATTCCAATTCAGCAGCCTTGAGTTTTGACTGTAGCTTTGTCACTGGTTAAATTGTTTAGGCATCAGGTTTATCCAACTGTAATATGAAGTACTGGAGGTGCTGACACTGCCAATCAGCAGATAGCTCTACTCACATACGGTGAGGCCTTAGAGGTCATATGGACTAAGTTTAGACTGCTCAAAGGCTTCCTTCCTGCCTATCCTTCTAAGGAACACTCAACATTTTTTATCAATTAAATCTGGAATATTTACATATCAATACAGTGTATGCTTTATCACATTTAACAAATTAAGTATTTGTAAGAACTCCATTTATTTTCCAAAGAAATGTTTTTCTACATTAATGTTTTGCGTCTCTGGAACCCATACTATATAAACCTACTAAAATAGCTCTGAAAGAGACTGGCTGGAACAGAAACTACCATATGGCGAATGGTGGGGGAGAAAAAAAAACAGAACTAAAAACTAGCTATGGTTTAAAGTAAAGGTAAAGCAGAAGAGAAAAGGTAAAGCAGAAGTGACATAAAGGCATCTTCAAATATTTGATAGGTTAATATATGCAAAGCAGATTAGACTTATTTTTATTGCTAGGGTACATGGCTCTGAGGACAACAAAATTCATGGCCACGGGTTAGATTTATAGGAATATTGGATGTAAATATTTTCAAGAAATATTTTCCAATCATGTTTCCTTTCCTTGAAGACCTTTAAGGAAATGATGAAGGGAGGTCGTCATCACATCTATGGGACTAGTGAAAGATTCCTGCCTTTTGGAAGGTGAACTATTTGTAGCAAGAACTAGAGATCCTGTTTGCCCAATTATTCCTGGTTAAATGACCAAGGGACCAAAAAACCATTAAAAGTCCTCAAAGAGATCAAGGGGCTGATTCTCCTTAGAGCCATAGCCCTACTTCAGGGATAGCATATTTGTCTGGTTCACCATTATTATATTAAGTATACATTGTTAAAATGGGTAGAATGAATAAATGGTCTCCAATGGCTACTCAACTATGAAGCTCTGTTAATTTATGAATTATATTTAAAAACATCCATTAGCATTTTAGCAGACCTAGAAGAATGGAAAACATAACTTTACCCATCAAACTTATGGAAAAAGGGATTTCAAATAATTCAAATCAGAATAGAGTTAGAATATATTAAATCTATCTGCAAACATAAATTCTTAATCTGGCACCTACAAAATGATGCCCTGGATGAACTGTTATGACTTGAAGTGTGTCCCCAACCAAATTCACAGGCTGAAGTCCTAAAATGCAGTACCTAAGAATGTGGCTTTATTTGGAGCTAGGGTCTTTACAGAGATAATCAAGTTAAAATGTAGTCCTTAGGGTGGGCACAAATTGGATATGTCTGGTGACTTTGTAAAAAAAGAAAATTGGAGCATAGAGGGAAAACAATGAGAAGAGACATAGAAGATGGCCAACCAGCCAAGGAGAGAAGGAACCAATCCTATCAACATCTTGATTGCAGACTCTAGCCTACAGAATTGTGAGACAGTAAATTTCTGTCGGTGAAATCACCCAGTTTACGGTATTTTGTCATGGTAGTGTTTGCAAAGGAATAGACTGTAATATCAAACTCTATGATTGACCATTAAATCAGAATTTTTTGGCCAGGTGCGGTGGCTCACGCCTGTAATCCCAGCACTCTGGGAGGCCGAGGTGGGTGGATTACCTGAGGTCAGGAGTTCAAGACCAGCAGGGCCAACATGGTGAAACCCTGTCTCTACTAAAAATACAAAAATTAGCTGGGTGTGGTGGCAGGCCCCTGTAATCCTAGCTACTCGGGAGGCTGAGGCAGGAGAATCGCTTGAACCAGGGAGGCAGAGGTTGCAGTGAGCTGAGATTGTGCCATTGCACTCCAGCCTGGGGGACAAGAGTGAGACTTTGTCTCAAAAAAATAATTAATTAATTAACTAATTAATTAAAATATTTTTTTTAAGAAATGTTTGTATATATTCACATTCTGAAAAATCCTTCTAATTTCATCACTGTGGATGGAATCTATGGTAAGATCAAGAAGAAGATCAAATGTGATTATAGAGTGTATTTCTAAATGTGGACTAAAAAACTCATAAAAGTAAGAGTGAGGTAGGCAATCAGGCAAAGGCGTATGGGAATTTTGATTTCTGTAGTATAAGCGGGACCTAAAGTGTTCCATGTGGGGTTTAGCATATGCAGAGCAATATGTTAGAAGGAAAGTCAGTACTCTGGGCCTACCTAATCCTCTACTGGCTTATCCACGTGACCTGCAATATGTCCACTCTCACCGTAGCAGAGCAACCCAAGCACCACTGTAAGTCCAGGCTCTGGATGACAACATCCCAACAATTTTTAAATTCTTGCAGAGATAAGGTAAAATAATAACCACAAACATTTTTGGACAAAAATGGCATAAATGAAACAAAGACAGGTATTCATAAAATATAAACAATTTGAAATCATAGAAATAAAATTTGCAGTCATTGAAATAAAAGACTCCACAGATGGCATACTCTCAAAAAGACATTTTCAAAGAGAAAATCAGACAACTGAAGAATAGTATGGATAAACTCACCCAAAATTCAGGATGGTTATGAAGAATGCTTTTAAAACAAATTATTAAAGACACAAAAGATAGAATTGAAGCCAATGGATAAATTTATACATATATACATGCATAATACGCAGACAATAAGACTTCATGAAGAGAAAATAGCAGAAATGATGGGAGAAGCAAAACTCAAAGATATTTGTTAACAATTTCTAATGAAATTGATATTACAAAATAGGCCATTGTAAGAACTATAGCACTGTCTAAAGGGATTATTCATTAATAAATTCATTATTTTTTAAAAAAGCTGGGTGAGCCAAACAAAATAGGAATGCTAGATAAATTTGGCTAGATCGCCACCAGTTTTCAAAACCTTCAGTAAATACCACTTCTAAAGAATAAAAATAGATGATGAAACCATACAAGCCCCATAAAAGTTCACCATAATTAATAGAGAAATAGTTCTTAAATTTACACTTGAGTTATTCTAAATGCTAGAGTCTTTTTGAAATCATAAATATGCTCAGTTGATGATAGAGAGCCTTTATTTGTATAGCATCGGCAGGAACATTTTGCAGTACTGTGAATCTGTTTCAGACATGCTACAGTGTATGATATTCACAGTAATGCACTACACTTATCTCAAACGCCTAGGAGTCTAAGCAGTTTATTTGTCGTTAAGGAAATCCTCACCGAAGAGTTCTTTTTCTCTTTTTTTTTTCCCTCTACCCCCACCTCCATTACATAAAGGAAGAGGAACTTAGCTACTGGTCCTGAACTCTGTGTAATAAAACAACTCTGAACTTTTGTCCCAACTGTCTTCATTCATGATTGTAATTTATGTGTGTGCCACCGTCACCAGTAAGGTTTAGAGATTTATAGATTGCAATTTACATCATATCAGTTCTATTTTCCTTTAGTTTAATTTTCCCTCATAACAAGGAGTAAAGCCAAAGAAAAAGTAGAGTTTTAATAGAAAATTTGGGTCAACCCCAAATGCCTAAATGAACTTCTAAACCAAAAGTATATATTTAAACTACTCATGTGTGAGATTCCAGATTAAGTAAATTCCTTACTATAGCTAATATGCATATATATATATATACATATAAAAGTTCGTTTTCACGCTGCTGATAAAGACATACCCAAGACTGGGAAGAAAAAGAGGTTTAGTTGGACTTACAGTTCCATAAGGCTGGAAAGGCACTTTTTCCTTTTTTTTTTTTGAGACGAAGTCTGGCTCTCGTTGCCCAGGCTGGAGTATAGTGGCGCCATCTCGACTCACTGCAGCCTCTGCCTCCCAGGTTTAAGTGATTCTCCTGCCTCAGCCGCCTGAGTAGCTGGGACTACAGGCGAGAGCCACCACGCCCGGCTAATTTTTTTTTAGTAGAGACAGGGTTTCACCATACTGGCCAAACTGGTGGTGAACTCCTGACCTCAGGTGATCCGCCGGCCTCGCTCGCCTCGGCCTCCCAAAGTGCTGGGATTACAAGGGGCCGGCTGGGAAAGCCACACTTCTAACACCGCAGCAACAAAAGAAAATGAGGAAGAAGCCAAAGCGGAAACCCCTGGTAAACCCATCAGATCTCGTGAGATTTATTCACTATCACGAGAATAGCATGGGAAAGACCAGCCCCCATGATTCAATTACTTCGGACTGGGTTCTTCCCACAACGTGTAAGAATTCTAGGAGATACAATTCAAGTTGAGATTTGCGTGGGGACACAGCCAAACCATATTAATATACGATTGTGATTAAGCGATATATTTTTTCATTTTTTTCTTTATATTTTAAAAGCATTCAGCCCAGCCCAGGTGCAGTGGCTCACACCTGGAATCCCAACACTTTGGGAGACCCAGGCGGATGGATCATTTGAGGCCAGGAGTTCAAGACCAGCCTGGCCAATATGGTGAAACCCTGTCTCTATAAAAATACAAAAATTAGCTGCATATGATGGCATGCCCCTGTAATCCCACCTACTTGGGAGTCTGAGGCAGGAGAAGCGCTTGAACCCACGAGGCAGGGGTTGATGTGAGCCAAGATCATGGCACTGCACTCCAGCCTGGGCGACAGAATGAGACTCTGTCTCTCAAAAAAAGAAAAAAAAAAAGTAATTAGCCCATCTGTAGTTCTATAGAAAAGATGAAGGACTATAGTTTTAGTTCAAGTTTAGGAAGTTACCACATTTTGTTTTTAAGATTTAGAGACTTACTAAACCAAAACATTTGCAATTATAATCTATGATCTGAAAGATTAAAACATACATATCAGAGCTTATTTATTTTTAAGTAATTTATAAATTTCCTCTCTGAGAGAAATGTGATGCCCATGCCAACTTAAAAAAAAAAAAAAAGAAAAGAAAAAGAAACTCATTTGGCTTAAACTAATTCAAACACTGTGAGACACAGATTTTTAGTTGTAACTCTAAACATATGAATTTTGAGTAAGTACTAAATTTGGAGAATGCAATTTTAGTAACAACAACAGAAAAGCTTTGCTATGGCCAAATCCCACAGTGCAAAATGAATCCATTTTCCTTCTCAAATAGGCTAGCCCGTAACTTTGTAATTAGGAGAGAAACTTCAGATTCTGGGCAATTAGCACTGAAGGTTACAGTTTATATGACATACACTACTACATCTATATATCTCTTTAAAAGGATCAACTTAAGATGGAAACTTACTGCATAGTTGTCATTTTTCTAATATTGCAAGAATTACCTGATAGGGTTGATGTCTAGAGAGTTAAGTATGTTTGTTAGATAAATCTACATTTACATGCTAATAAAACAAGTGTGAACACCTTCACGCCCACTAGATGCATAGTAGAAATGTAAGATAACATGGATATATTTAGGCACGTATATTTGAATGTGTATCTTTTCATCTTTTAAAAAATTTATTTTACTGCTTAGGATTAAGAAGAAACAACCTTCTGTATGAGCAAGTGGGGCCCAAACTTGAGCATTGAACTTCAGATGGTTTTGCAAGGCACAAGTGCACACATAGAATTCATTTGCAAACACATGGGTGCCTGACTCAGAAGCCAGATCCAGCAAACACAGCACTCTCTCTGGTCCTAAACATTTGTGCCCATAACTAACACCTTTCAGACCCCACAAAAACACATCTCTGCATCTTCCGTACCCTGTTCTTGTATTTAAAGTCCCACTAAGTCAAAATGCAGTGATCTTTGGGTTTGGGCCAAAATCAATGTAAGGCACAGAGGCTTCCTCAGAGAAGAGAGTAATTGAAGGGCAAAATTCTTCAAAAAGAAGACAAAGTAATTAAGTAATTATCTTACCAAATCTGCCTTTTGAGATAGTCGGACAGCAATAAATTATTGGGTTAGCAAAGTAGGCTTCAATACTGCTGAGATTCCAGTTTTTCACTTCTCATGCTCCAAATCATGACTCTGCAGGTATTCACCACAGCTGCATAATTCTAAAAGTTATCACACTTTGAATTTCTATTAATAAATATCTAGATCTAGTGAAACAATGATGAATCTTAATGCTGATTCTTTACAGTTCAGATAAATAGACATTGAATGCTAAATTCTTAATACTTTTATAAAACAAATTTTAATAAAACTTAAATTTTCAAAAGATAAATTAAAATTTCATTTGTTTAAATGATTCTGATTTTATATTGAGATATTTACTAATTATAACTTGTATTTTACCTTGTAATTTTATATATGTTTTTTAAAATTTGGAAGAAAAATAACTTGCAAAAACCTTTAAGACAATGTTGTTTAAAATATATTTTGGATTGTGTTAATATGAATATAGTTCTTAATTATTAAAATAATTATTAAATAATAAAAACACTTTAATTAAAATACAAAAGATTTTTATATTTTAAAATATAAAACACAAACTTTCACTGCATTTATATTCAATTTACAAGACTTAAATCATATTTATCAACAGTATATCAATTAGGTGACAGTATTGATTATATAAACCAAACTTTACTAGAATGAAAGCAATAAAAATAAATACTATTAAAATGTATAATTATTTTTGAATTATATATGTCTTTATTACATTACTCAAAGATTGCTAGCTTATGAACAGAACAGCAGGCATGTACAGTAATAAGTAAATTCACTCATCTTTGGTATTTTGCCAACTTTCAGTCATATAAAAGCTAAATCTTTGAACACGTCTCTCAATTTTGTAATTCTGAAGATATATTTGTCAAGAATAGAGGATGGAACAGATTTTATTTAACAGTTTGTTAGCTTGACATGTAACTTTTAAATATTTGACATATGGTATGTGGGCCTCCTTTCTGCTCTTGCTCCAGGCCCTGTAAATGTTAGAAACAATCCTGGTATTAAAGATCTAGAGATTATGTCTAAAGACTAGTACTTAAGGACTAGTCTTTAGTACTTGCCTGTTCTTTCATGGAATTATGACATAAGAGCATGTTATATTATAATTTATATTATACTAATATAACATATTAATATATTATTTATGCTAATTTAGTTTTTGCAAAATTAGAAAAAGTCTTACA
The DNA here is from genome assembly GCF_002776525.5 of Piliocolobus tephrosceles. Classification (NCBI taxonomy): domain Eukaryota; kingdom Metazoa; phylum Chordata; class Mammalia; order Primates; family Cercopithecidae; genus Piliocolobus; species Piliocolobus tephrosceles. The sequence goes on along the minus strand of NC_045449.1, from coordinate 63,987,151 downwards.
GCACATTCCAGAATATACCAGTCATAGAGTAGGTGCCACATCTTAAGGAAAATCACCAAATCTCCAAAATTCTATTTGGGATACCCTGTTTGTGTCTCCAGAACTACTCTCTACTGTGTATCTGGCTTATTGATGAGCACTTAGGTTGATTCCATATCTTGGCTCTTGTGAACAATGCTGCAATGACCGTAAGAGTGCAGATATTTCTTTTATTTTTTCTTGTTTTTTTTTTTTTTTTTTTTTTTTTTTTTTTTTTTTTTTTTTTTTTTGAGACAGAGTCTCACTCTGTTGCCCAGGCTGGAGTGCAGTGGCGCGATCTCGGCTCACTGCAAGCTCTCTCTCCTGGGTTCACGCCATTCTCCTGCCTCAGCCTCCCAAGTAGCTGAGACTACAGGCGCCCGCCACCACGCCTGGCTAATTTTTCGTATTTCTAGTAGGGACGGGGTTTCACCGGGTTAGCCAGGATGGTCTCGATCTCCTGATCCACCCGCCTCAGCCTCCCAAAGTGCTGGGATTACAGGCATAAGCCACCAAGCCTGGCAGATATTTCTTATACTGAGTAATTTCTTTTCCTCTGAATGTGCACCTAGTCGGGGAATTGCTGGATCACATGATTGTTCTGTTTTTTATTTTTAAACTCCCCCAATTTTAACTTCCTCTAATTACCCAATTTGCATGTATTAACTGTCTCCCACCAGCACTCCGATTAATATACTTTCTAGTAACATAGGTATGACCTTGACCATTATCTTTTAGTTTTTGAGCTGTGATTCATTGTCCAAGTTACAGGACCTAAATGTTCTACAGATAATTTAAGAACAAGAGAATAGAGTGTCTCTTAGTAGTACATGCGCCTTAAACATTTTTCAAGCCAGTTCTCTTTGGGGAGTGCTCTAACACTGAGAACAGAGTCTGTGCTTTACAGGCACTTAAATCGTTATTGAATCAATAGTAAAGACAAGACAAGACCCCTCACAACAAAGGGTGAATGTTGCTTCCTTTCCTGAGTCGGTTCCCTTCATATAATGAAGTGTCTCCATGTCATCTTTTATCCTTTATATGGACATGGGTGATTATGGTATGGCGGAGGGAAAGAAACTGGTGGAAGGGAGATGAAAGTAATTGAATGGGGACATTTTAAATGCATAGCATGAAAATGTTTGTAAAAACCCTATCTTTCAGAGATTAGGATTTGAATGTTGTCTGACTCTCAAACCATGGTGGTTTTAAATAGTGTACAGGTTATATATTTCCTGGTCTTCATATGACTTCATTGTAAATTATTAATATGAGTCTAATTCATTTAGAGGAAACTTAATCTGGTATGTGCCTCTCATTCCTCTATTAATTTTTCCCGTTACCTTTTCATTGTTCATGTTTAATATCATTGAATATGTTAAATGAGACAATTATGTAATTTATATTTTTCTGTATAACACTCCTGGGCAAATCACATTTTCGAATGAAGTCATGCATGGTAACTTAAGTATATATTAATAATATATTTTATTTATTTATTTATTTATTGAGACGTAGTCTTGCTCTGTCACCCAGGCTGGAGTGCGGAGGTGCAATCTCGGCTCACTGCAGCCTCTGCCTCCCTGGTTTAAACGATTCTCCTGCCTCAGCCTCCCAAGTAGCTGAGATTACAGGTGCACACCACCATGCCTGACTAATTTTTTGTATTTTTGGTAAAGACAGGGTTTCACCACATTGGCCAGGCTGGTCTCAAACTCCTGGTCTCAAGTGATCCGCCTGCCTTGGCTTCCCGAAGTGCTGGGATTACAGGTGCGAGCCACTGCACCTGGCCAAAAATATATTTTTATTAGCAGTTTTATCATCATTTTTCCCTAAAATTTTATATTTTTATATTATTGGTATATAAAAAGTTAAAATATAAAGGATCTCCTTAGCAAGTCTTATTTTTATATTGCCTAAGCCATTATTTTCTGATTTTATATTTGTGAATTATTCTTCCTATAACTTTTACCTTTTTATTCTTCTTGTTTTCTTTCTAGCCTCTTTAGATAAATGTTTCTTGAGTTATTTTCATTTTGTGATTAATAAGAGTAGTTGAATTACTTAATGTTGTAAATTCTAACCTTGGCTGTAGCCCACAGTGTTCAAATTGCTGCTGATTACTAAATATAGTGTAATTGCAACTTTAATATTTTCAGGAATCCAAGATTTATTTACAAGTGTTTTCTAATTTCCAAAAGCTTGAGGAGAAGTTGTAACATGTTTGTTTATAAGGTCTAAGTGCATTACATTTTAATCAGAGAACACTGGTTACATTGTACTTTAATATATTGACTGCTTTTAGGCCTTTAACACACTCCGTTGATCAAATTCTGTGGACATAGTAAAAGCTTATATATGTGTTATTGAGCCTTTTAGAATATATTATTCAGATTCATTTTTCCTTTCCCTGAAGATTAGGTACCTGTTCATAGGTAGGTGTATATACAGATAAATACATGTGTATGTCTCATCTGTTGGTTTATATATTTCATGCAATCCATCTGTTGAGCATTGAAATGAAAATTTAGCAGTGAAGCCTTCCCTGATCCTTCACTGATAAAACAGAAGCCTCCCTGACATCTCTATTTCCCTTATGCTGCTTCATTTTTCTCCTTAGAATTTATCTCATCTGCTATTTAAATTCTAAATATTCTGTGTTCTCCTATTAGAATGAATACGGGAGCTTGATTCCTCAGCAGCTAGTACAGTTTAGCAGGTGTTCAAATACATTTGTTATTTTGTTTTGTTTTACTGTGTGTTTGTTTTGTTTACTGTTTATTGCTAAATGAAAGAATGCAAGCCAACTCATTATTCAACCCATAAATTTAGGTAACTATTAAAGAGAATTCAGTTAATAATTACATAAAATCCTTTTATAATAGGAACTATTAATCTAAACCTTCTATTATGAACCCTCCTCATGTGGTTCAGTTGGTTCAGTTAAGTAAAAGGCTTGTTTATGCTTTTTCTAATTCAACTCATATTTAATTAGGTATAAATCTGTTTGGCCTCATTTTTATTTCCTTGATAGCTTCAACATTCTCTATCTTTGCAATGACTTCAACATTTTAAATTGTCAGACCCATCGAACCTTAAAACTTCTTTTTACTCTGACTCCTTTCTCGTGTGCAATCGTATCTCAATCATTCCGTGTGGAAGATAGCTACACTCCTTTACCTGTCAATAATGGTTTCTTCCTTCTTTTGATATACCACCATTCCACAATTCTCAGCCCATGCAATCAGGTGGGACTAGGCCATGCCACCCCTTCCAGCCTGTGTGCCCTTAGGAAACCATTTTCCAGACCTGGCCAACCAGCCTATGATGTGTCATTACCTATAAGGATTAAGCAGTTACCCTGCCTTCCACAAGCAGATTAATATGAGGTACACTTGGAGAGTAAAGTGTGAGGTTATGCAGTAGCTAATGGAATTGAACATCATGTGAACAATTATACCTTTAGGGCTGACTATGATTAAAAATGTAAAACATCAGCTCCAGGACTTCACTGTGAGGGTAATAGAACTGCAAGGAGAACGAAAATACAGACTGATCAAGTCCTCTCTGATAAGGTCAGGTTCGTGTAAGGAAAAGAGTGGGGCTCAGAAATCTCACTTGGCTCTAGGAGTGGGAGAATCATGAATTCCCAGATTCTCCCAAACTCTCCCAGGCAGTTAAAACAGCTCCTTCTCCTTTTGTAGAAGACAACCTCCCCTTGCCTGGAGACAATGCAAAGACCACACCTAGGGTGAGGTCATGTAAGGTCACAAAGCCTTTTCTCACCTTTATCCGTGGCCTCCAATAATTAGAGTCAGGTCTTAGCATAGACTGAAGAGGGAGATACAGTCCCTACTGTAGGAGGAAATGCAGTATACAACAAAAGAATGACAGGACCTGGCTCACCTGATCCAGGAAAGCATATGTGGGAGTCGAAGGATGTTAGATTGAGACACTGGCAGAATGTAAGACTGGACAAGAGATAACTTATTAAAGCATTCTCCTGATACTTTTAGTTTAAAATCCTGGCAAAAATAGCCAGAGGAGCCGGGCACGGTGGCTCAGGCCTATAATCCCAGCACTTTGGGAGACCAAGATGGGTGGATCACCTGAGGTCAGGAGTTTGAGACCAGCCTGACCAACATGGAGAAACCCCATCTCTACTAAAAATACAAAATTAGCCGGGCATGGTGGTGCATGCCTGTAATCCCACCTACTTGGGAGGCTGAGGCAGGAGAATCGCTTGAACCCTGGAGGCGGAAGTTGCAGTGAGCCAAGATTATGCCATTGTACTCCAGCCTGAGCAACAAGAGCGGAACTCTGTCTCCAAACATATATATATATGGGGTTTCACCACATTGGCCAGGCTGGTCTCAAACTCAAATATATATATATGTGTGTGTGTGTGTGTGTGTGTGTGTGTGTGTGTGTGTACATATATATATAGAGAGAGAGAGAGAGAGAGCCAAAGGGGTTTATTCTGGCCGCCAGAATGTCTCCTTGAAGCTTGGACATTAGAAGGATCAAAGGTAAATGAGATGGATATGCCACCGTGACTTTGGCAGAAGAAGGGGCCAAAAAGCTCCTTAGAGCATGAATACATTAAAATGTATTCATTATGTGAGAGAAGAGAGTTCACCACATGACTATGTCCCCAGGGGGAGCCCAAAGGACATTCTCTTTACTGAGTTATTAGAGAATGCATGAAAAAGGGATCCCTGACATGTTTAAGGTGATTGCTGGGATGGATGGCTTCTTTCCAGAATTGGAAGGAGGGCGTGCTAGAAATATGACCTCTTTGGGGCTGCACTGCTAATAGAGGCCAGGTGGATGTAATCAGTACAATGATAATGAGGAGAAAGTGACAATCGCATTACCCTGAGCCACAGGTATCTATGGTGATGACTAATAGTTCCAGGATGAGATAGGTGGGCAGCCTATGATAAATTACATCACCAGAAAAAAATGGAAGGTCACTATAATGTTTCCAGATCAAATGAATTCACAAACATTGCACCCGTTGATTGGCCCCTTAATGAAGAAATATTTGAGATTTTGTGAAGGATGTTGGTTGGCAGGCTTGAACTAACCTTAGTAATGGAAGATTCAAAACTCTATCACAAGGCCAGGCATGGTGGCTGATGCCTGTAATTACAGCACTTTGGGAGGTCAAGCTGGGAGATTGCTTGAGCTCAGGAGTTTAAGACCAGCCTGGGCAACATAGTGACACTTCGTCTGTATTTAAGAAAAAAAAATTACCTGGGTATGGTGGCACGCACCTGTAGTCCCAGCTAGTTGGGAAGCTGAGGTGGGAGGATTGCTTGAGCCTGGGAGGTTGAGGCTGCAGGGAACTGTGATCATGCCATGGCCTTCCAGCCTGGGAGACAGAGTGAGACCCTGTCTGAAATGAAATGAAATGAACACCCAGCACCGTCCTTGTTAGAGTGAAAGCTTATGGAGGCCAGAATAAATTTGGTCCTTGGTCCATCAGTGGATCCGTGGATCACATGGCTCAGCAGACTCATCCAGTACTTCTTTCCTCTGTCCTCAGGTGTGTATTTAGGATGGATATATTTGGGTGCTGGTAGAATTCTTAACCCATAAAATAAGAGTCATTATGGTAAGAAATATCAGATGGAAGTCCCTGAAACTGCTTTTTCTCCTCAGCTGAGATAGTAGATTGGAAGCAGTATTAGCACTACCCTCGAGGACTTAAATGAGACAGAGTTGGTAGTCCCGTTATATTCCAATTCAGTTCAGCACTATAACCCTTTCAGAAACCAAATGGTTTATGTAGGAGTAAAATGGGCTAATGCTAATTTAACCAAGTGAAACATTCAATCATGTTTACAGATGGGTTATCATCACCAAAAATGCATGCATGATCATGAAGATACCATAAGCTTTGAATAATGTGTTGAGACTGAAAACTCAAAATGATGGTAACTGAGAAGAGCACTAAAGCCCTAAATTTTGGTCACACTCTCATCTACATAAGGACGTGACCAAAAGAGGTGAATTGCTAAACAAAATGACGGAAGGCCATTGTTTTGGACTGAGCTCATGCACTAGGCCCCAACAGACCAGACCAAATCAAAATGGAATCATTCATGCTAAATGTGACCTCATCAAATGGAAAGTTTAAGAAAGAAGATAGATCCCATAACAAATCTTTTTTTTTTCTCCTGAAATCAGGAAATTCCACCATAATAAGGAAGTCCTATCTGCTGTAACCCTTACCAGAAAAGTAACCTGAAGTAATCTGACGTTAACCAATCGAGGTTTTTTCACTTGTTTCGTTTCCTTGTTTCCACCTCACCAAACCTACTGTTCTGCTATTTTCCAGTGAGATTTGAAAGCAAGCAAGTCAATGTATATTAGTGACAGATTGACATCAATGCCTAAAGTTTTGGTCAACTTCTCAATTTTGATCAAACTTTTAGGAAGTTGACCAAACGGGAGAATTGTACATTTTAGCCTAATGCTGCTTCCTTATATATTTTCCATTTGGTCTAAAGGTTTTTCCATACATAGTGAACTGTAACCTAATGGGATGTGGAAATACACTGTATCCCATTCTTATAATCAATAGCCAAGTCCCAGCCAGTCACAGAAGCTGAGTTTCAGCTGATCACAGGTGGCTGACTGTTCAAACCGTTTTCAAATAAGGCAAACTCCGAGCTGTAACCAATCCAGTTGTTTCTGTGTCTCACCTGCTTTTTCTGTCCACAAGCATTACCGGACCATGTGGCAGCCCCACAGTCTCTCTGTATCTATTCTGGTGGTGAACTGTATTTTGCTCAGTTAAACTCTGTTACATTTGATTTGTTAACAGTTTTTCTTTTAGCACAATAAACATTTGGTATCCAGCTTCCAATTTGGTAAATGTGTTTTTCACAGTTCCCGTGGTGATTCTGTTCTCTGCGATACTATCCTCAATGACCTTCATCATCTTGACATTTTGTAGAACATCACACTAGCCAATTGTATTGATAATGGCACACCAATTAAATCTAGTTAGCATGAAGTGGTACGTGGCCTTGGCAAAACACATGTTCCATTTAATTGATGGCAAACCCACAAATACTCCGGGAGCTGCTTAATCAGTCCAGTTGCCTGAATCAATCCAGAACATTACTTCTCTCCCTTTTATGTACACAACAAATTGTTGCATCTTGTGGCCTCCTAAAAGGAAAAGATGTGTATGGGGGGGTGTGTACGTGTACACACACATATGCATATATACATACATAAATGAATAACAGGCATTCGACTTATAACAGTAATTATTTTCATATGACAATTTATTACCTTTATTTGGTAAATGCATTGTATATTTTGTTTCAGACGTAACAGATTTCAGTAGGAGACTTTAAGGAAAGAGAAAAAGATGTAAAAATGTAGGTTTCTCTATTTTTTCTCATGATTAAAAATAAAACTTTTATTTTCTTGTTTAAAATTTATTTTAATATTTGAATCATAATATCCATTATTCCCTCCACTTTTCCCATTCACAGTCTTGCACTTAAACACACAAGTTCCCCCCCTTATTTGTAACTTTTTGTGTTCTTATTATGATTTTGTAGTTGTTATTCTTTTGTTTTGGAAAATGGATAATCCCATACATAATATATCATTCCTGCTCATTTAGCCAAACTTCATTAGGGCTGAATATAGTCTTTCACTGGACAGATGTAAATCTTTATTTTAAAGTTATTTTTTTAAACCACTCAATGAGTCTGTTACAAACCTTTAATTGTATTTGTAAGTATTATATAAATAATCAAAGTAGTCCTTTAATACAGTTGATATTGTGTTTGTTAAAACTGTATTCAAACTGTTGAGAATTTTTGTCAGAGGTCTTCCTATACACACAAATTGGTTCCAGAACTCTTGTTAATGAGGTGCAAACTTTTTATGTATGTACAGCATTGTTGTTCTGATCTTTATCCTGTTTAAGTCACACTTAGAAAACTCAGCTCCTAATTTCCTCCCTTCAAAAGGGGCTGTTGTTGTTGTTTCAATTTTTAGCTAATTTCCTTTATTTATACTGCCTTTGTCATGTGTTGATAATGTTGACCAACTTCAGATATTTACAGATTTGAAACAGCTGCAAACATATAATTAGATCTTATCAACTTTGGCCATATGTTTGTGAACAAAAGTCTCTTCCCTCTGCCACCAAAGAGCTAAAAACACTTCGGAATTTGGCAAAGCTTACAGACTTCAGTATTCTAACTCTTCCTTCTAGGATCCTAGATCTTAATGAGCTTCCTAAAACTAATCTATGTAAAATACTCTCACAAACTTCAAGGAAATCAATGATCTATCTTTTTAGAATGGTGTTATCCAATTTAGATAAAGGTTGCACTTATGCTATCTGGTGATGTCCGTCACAATAAACACTTTACCTATTACTACTGAATTAATGACAATAAGGATCACCTAATCTGCTAAATTCTTCAGCATTTTTTCGCCTCCTAGAAAAAGAGCAATTTATCAGAAAATCTTGCATGCATACCCATAGCTTGCTTTACAGGTCTGCATACTGAAACGAACGTACCTGACAACCTTCCATTCCATTTCTGTTTGTCTTGTTAGGCTCTTGAAATTTAGCTTTGATTTTCATCAGTTATAACAGCATCAGGCTTTTTTTTTTTTTTTTTTTTTTTTTTGAGATGGAGTCTTGCTCTGTTGCCCAGGCTGGAGTGCAGTGGCACCATCTCCGCTCACTGCAAGCTCCACCTCCCGGGTTCACGCCATTCTCGTGCCTCAGCCTCCTGCGTAGCTGGGACTACAGGAGCCTACCACCACGCCCGGCTAATTTTTTGTATTTTTAGTAGAGACAGGGTGTCACCATGTTAGCCAGGATGGTCTCCATCTCCTAACCTTGTGATCCAACCGCCTCGGTCTCCCAGAGTGCTAGGATTACAAGCGTGAGCCACCGCGCCCGGTCTTCTTTTTTTGTTGTTGTTGAGACGGAGTCTCGCTCTGTCGCCCAGACTGGAGTACAGTGTCGCGATCTCGGCTCACTGCAAGCTCCGCCTCCCGGGTTCACGCCATTCTCCCTGCCTCAGCCTCCCCAGAAGCTGGGACTACAGGCGTGAGCCACGGCACCCGGCCAGCATTTTTCTTTTAATGTTGTGAATGCATACAGCATGTTTCAATAGAACAGACTCTATGATATTCAGGTACTTAATACATTCCATTTCATTAGGGAAACTGCCATCTTCCTACCTACACCTCCTACTAGTAGATAACAACTCTGATTTTAATCAGCTTACTCTGCTGGTTAAAAGTTTGTACTAACTGGTATGAGTCATTACCTTGTTGAGATTTTATTCCTTTTTTCCAATTTAACAATCATTTCTTAGCAAAACTGAATTAGTGATAAGCTGCATTTGGAAGAAGGATAGAGATGCTTTGTCCTTGGTTGCTTTATTTATAAAATCAAATAAAAATAAAAGGAAAAGGAAAGCACACTGCAGAGGTAGTGGAAATCAAGGGAAAGATTACATAAAGAAGTGCAGAAAAGCAATTTCAGAAACAGAGTTCAATCAAAATTCAAATTAGTTGAAACATTTCTAGGTCAAAAATCTGCAGTCAAATAACCCAGAAAAAATGCATTGGGCTAAGCTGAATTGCTATTTTCATTAAAAAATGGCATGTGATTTTGACCTGCATAATGAACCTTGCAGGAAGATGACAACTGTTGAAATAATGAAACATTTGCTGCAAGAAACTAGGAAAGAGGAATAAAGGAAAGGCATGAGGAAATAGCAAAGCTTGTCAGTAGGCGACAAAAATAAAGTTTGTATCAAAATTTTTGCCTCACTTGGGATGGGTCACAGAGCCATGGGTGTTAAAGAGTTTTAATAAATGTTCATGTTTAACTGCAACCCTCACAGTCTTGGTAGTTAGTAGAGATGTCAAGGAAATAAACAGATTTTATAGCTCATTTTAGTTTTAAGCATGAATAAATTCATACTGTCTTCCTTTCTTCCTAGGGCTGTGGGTGGAATGGAGGATGGGGAACAGAGGAGAGACACTAGGTGGAGGCACATTTGAACAAAGCTGAATTTAGCTTAGATTTTAATTCACTTGTGTGGGTGCGCTTCTTCCGAGAAGACAGAATCCAAATGATCTTCTGGGAAAAATGTTAACCATAATGAAAGCAAGACAAGTTCTAGAACCACTAGAAAAAATAAGTACCTGAACCTCTCATTTCAAGTCAAGTAGCCCATTTCTTAAGTAAACTGGTTGATCTCATAGTGTTCATTGTAGGCACTTTTCTTCCTTCACGCTCTCTAAGTCACCTGCTTCAGGACTTAACTCATAGAGTTCTTTACAGAAACAATTACTTGAAGATTGACATGCTTTTCTCTGACGAATTTTTAACACCAATAATATAATGACACTTCTTGATTCTTCCTGGGTGTTTTCAGTACTTGTAACAGAAAGCTGTCTTTGCAAATTCAGAAGAGAAGACACATTAAAAGGCAAATAGCAAACAAAAAAAGTCTGTAGCAAAGGAGAGTCAGCAACTGTTTTTATACAACGAGCTCTTACACCCTAGATTGCTTGTTAGTAAACAGTGAAGAATATGTGTGTGGCAGGGTTTGCTGTTGCTCAGGAATACCCAGTCCTCCTGTATCCCTACAGTTTTGCATTTGGGTGAACCACATGACTAGTTCTGACCAATGGGTTGCAAGAGGAAGACAAGTGGGTTTCCTCCAGGCTGAGGCAGTGAGAAGTCAGCATAGGACCCTCTCTTCCCCGACATAGCAACCCTGGAAGCCATGTGTTCCAAATGACAGAGCTGCAAGTAGTTGGAGACAGGCAGTTCTGTACTCCTACCTGAAGGAAATGCCCAAGAGAGTAGTTAGGTCTCACATGGGTTTACATAAATGAAAAATAAATGTTAACGAGTTAAGACACTGATGTTTAGTGGTTACTGCTTATCACAGCACAACACAATCCCTTACTGTTTATTCAAAACATAAATATAAAATTATAAAATTCACAATTCAGAAATATAATTAGTAAACAATTATCCAACATGACCTGTTAAAAGTAGATGTGCAAATTTTAAAAAACATATCAATTTATTAACACTTTTTCGAAAATTCATAATACTCCTATTTGACTAGGTGTGGTAAAATAGACACTTTCCTGCATTTGCTGATGAAATCATATGTAGATGAAATATCATTGGCATTTTTTTCATTAAAAGTTCTCATAGCTTTGACCCAACACATACATTTCTGATAATCAAGACAAAAAAAAAAAAATCAAAGGCTACAGAGAAAGCTTTATACAAAATATGTTTATTTCAGCATTAATCATTGTAGGGAATAAAAGGAAACCATTTTAAAGGAGAGGTAATAGAGGATTTAAGTAAACCATAATAAACCAATATGATTAATATCAATTAGCCATTGAAATAGTGTTCCTGAAAGCCATAGGCAATACAATTTTTTAAAAATGTATTATTCCCCATTTTTTTCTAAGTAACAGTAACTAAAGGGTTGTGTTCTGGGAAAGCATATTTACAATAAATCTAATTAAATTACTCTGAACAGGAAAGGAGAAAGAGATGGCGATAGGAATAATTGCTAGAAAGAGGACAGCTGGCTATTGCCTGGGGTGAGGTTGAAGGAAAAAAAAGAACTCCCAAATGGCGAAGAGAATGAGAAAAACTAATGTGATGGAAAATGTTGAAGCATTAGAAATGGGAAGTACAATGTAAGTCCTTTCCTTCACTGGCCAAGCAAAATATGTGTCAAGTTCTACCTTACTACCTTTTATGTAAGCGAACTATTTGGGGAATATTGGGGGAGAGATGCTGAGGTTTATGTTTAAAATTTACAATGTGAAAACAGAGGTAGCATGCGTAGAATCTGATTAGTGTAATAGAATGGAGAATTGGAAAAGTCTGCACAAATTGCATTAAAACAATACAAATAATAAAGAAATGTTAGAACTATCTGGAAATTAAAGACTAGAATGAAATATAACACCCTGAATGTGAATATCCTCCTGCCTCCTCTTAGAGAACCAAATTGTCTCAATGGTGAGACACCACATGTAGGGCTGAAACCCAACTACTATATGCAATCCTAAATATGAAATCAAATAATCTTGGAAAGAGAAGAGCAACAAAAATCTGCAGAGGAAGCTAAGAACTGACAATAGAAGAGACTCCTGTAATCCCATTTAAAGAGGGAATGGAACCCTACAGAGAAAACGATACCAGATTAGGAACTTGTCTGGTACTAGATTAGCTCAGCTACGGCAGCTCTAACTCCAGCAAGTAATGCCTGGATTGAGGTGTTTTTTTTTTGGTTTTTGTTTTGTTAATTTTATTTTAGATTCAGGGAGTATATGTGCCAGTTTGTTATATGGGTACATTGTGTGATGCTGAGGTTTGGACTTGTAATGACCACATCCTCCAAGTCACGAACATTACACCAAACAGGTAGTTTTTCAACCCTTTCTCCACTCCCTGCTTCCCCACTTTAAAAATCCCCATAGTTTATTATTCTCATCTCCATGTCTTTGTGTACCCAATGTTTAACTTCTACTTATAAGTAAGAACATACAGTATTTGATTTTCTTTTTCTGCTTTAATTTGCTTAGGACAATGACCTCCAGCTGCATTCATATTTCTGCAAAGGACATGATTTTGCTCTTTTTTAGGACTGCATAGTATTCCATGGTGTATATGTACTACATTTTCTTTATCTGGTCCACTGTTGCTGGCTACCTTGGCTGATTCCATGTCTTTGCTATTGTGAATAGTGATGTGATAAGCATAGAAGGGCATGTGTCTTTTTGATACAATGATTTATTTCCCTTTGGGTAGGTCCCCAGGAATGGGATTGACTAACTTGACTGCCATTACATGTTCCACTGGATAGAAGATATGATGGTTTTGTCGCTTGTTTTCATGGAAAGCTATAGATAGCATTTTTCTTTCACTTCTACTTTTAGAAATTATTGGAATATTCTTTAGCATAAAATACATAATTTTATAATGAAATATAATTTTAATATTCATGGCTGGGTGAGCAGGGACAGGAAATAATGAGTTTAAGGAGAGACCATTAAGTCGGCAACAGTAAAATTGTGTTCTCCTGTCTCACTGTCTTCCATTTTAGGTCTTGTTCTCAAGTTTTCTAGCTTCAAATCTGAGATGATCCCATGTGACCTTTGCCTTTAATAAGTTTATAGCCCGTGTATTTTCAAAAGCAACTTTACATGACAGGCAGTAAAACATGTTTAAAGCAGGACACTTAAATAAACAGTTGGTTGAGTTCAGAAACCATGAACAAATGGGAGGGCATAAAGATTTGCTTGTCTTCCTAGGTTACTCCAAAGTTCCTTTTCTCTGTAAATATCCCTTTTTTCTACAGAGTGACACCTCATTGATGGTGCTGGACTATGTGACCTGGCTATAATTGATTGAACCATTTGCAACCTCTTACCCTAGCTGGGCCAGTCCATTTCTCTCTGCATGGAATCTGGAATTCTAACTGGGAGATAGAATTAGGAAAGAGAGCTGAAATTATAATAAGGAAGGAGCAAGACGAGAAAAAGCAAACCTGGTTTGGGGGAGAAAGACAAAGAGAAAGTTCGAATGAGAGAGAGAGAGAAGCCGACTCCAAGAAAGAAGCAGATTTAAGACACAGAAGTCTTGAGATATTTCTAGTATTATTTCCTTTGCTGAAGCCCAACACTACTAACTCAACCACTGTGTTATTCGATCAACCCATTTATCTATTTTTACTCAAGCTGACTCAAATTATTTCATGTTAATTGCAGCTAATGATTGCTGAACCATGCTGACAGAGAATCGTGTCAGAAACTAGAGAGAAAATTCTAATATGCTGACTTAACTGGAAGCCTTTACAAACGAGAAAAATAATAGATTCTATAGTATTTATCACTCCATACAAGGTAACATGCAAATTAAAATAATAAATACTAAACCATAGAATAAATTTATGATTTACTTTTACTCTATTTATTAACTGATACAATGGATGTATAATGTACATTTTAATAATAAAATATTGTGCTTAGTCATTTAATATACACATAAGAAAACACATAAAAAAAATCTCCAATGATATTCTGCAGGCGATTAAAGGGTTTACTTCTGTCTTTTATAGTATTAATAACTGTGTTTTTGCCTATAACAATTAGAATGCAAACTGAAGTTTTCCAAAAGCACTAACTAGTTTTTTCCAAAATAAAAAACAGATTTGTTTATGCTTATTACACTCAAAATTATGAAGGTAAGTTAATTTGTAAATAATTTAAAATATGTATACATAAAGAAAGCAGAATTGTTCCTTCTTAATTCCTATTAAATAGAAAGTTTCATTTCTTTGGACATTCTGATATTATTGTACCTTATTTCAAGAGTCCTGATACTTTATCAGAATACTTCCATTTTTTTATGAGGAATTGAGTAAAATGTATTTTCTATTACAATTTTTGACTAAAAATAGAAGAAATAAATGATGACTTAAATTTGAATTAAATCTGGAAACATTTATATTTCCTTCTCAATTTTCTTTTAGTTCCATCAGGCAGAGAGAATAAAACATTTAGGCGACTTTAAGGAGGATATTTTCAAAGAGAGAAAAAGTGAAGATGCCACTCAAATAAAATTTTAAGCTGGGGATAATTTGAAGCCTTCTTTTTGGAAACTGGATACTTTGTAAGCAATAATGTTTCAATTCAGAGATGCCTTTGTTCCAGAAATTTGGGGGCCCTGATGACCTTTGAGCTTTTTCATGCAAATGCATGACTACATCTCCTTATGTATACAGGGTGGTAGATCCTCTTTTCATTTATCTTATAAATGTAGGATCCTCTTTCTTTCTAGTTCTTTCAGATAGCCATTTGCTGGCCCTGGTTCTTAAATTTTCTCTGGTTTGTTTTTAGAGTTATTTCCTTCCCCAGCATGAAGACTTCTAAAAACCATAATGTAGTAGATTTGGCCAAAAAAAATCTTCTTTTTTTTTATTTATTTATTTAATTTTGTAATCTAGACATTCATTGGTCTTGACATAAAACTTCTTGGGTTCAACTTTTTGCTCCTATTTGGTTAACTTTGGGCAGATTATTTTAACTGCCTCTGTTTATTCAATTGGAAAATGGAAAGACTAATTGAGCAATTTTCATTAGCTGTTGAGAGAGTGAAATGAGGAAATACATAAACAAAGATTGAAACTGCCTTCCCAAAGATGATGACAGGGAGAGAGTCTGGCATGGCTGACTCCATCTTTCTTCTAGCTTCACAGGCTCGCTGTCCTCTCTCATTCCTGGATATAAGCCAGGCTAACCATAGGAGGAATTTCGTTTATAGTTTAAAGCAAGGATGATCATAGTCCCTCCCTGAAACAGATCCCCTCCTTCTTTCGGGATTGAAACTGCATTTGTAAAACTAATGAGAAGCCAGGAGATTAGTATTATGAGAGGAGCCCGAATTCTGTTAAGATGTAGGTACAGCTGAACTCGCCGTTGTCCCCTAGCTTGCCTTTCTACAATCCTTTCTTGCTCAGGAGCCATACGGCCATAAGTCACAAGACTTGTGACTTCCTCAGTTGCTCCTACAGGTAACATCACTATTGTAGAACCAGAAATTGGTCTTTTGAGATGTTTTTTAGACTTTTGCATTCTGGCAACTGACCCCACCTGGACCTGTAACTCATGACTCAGCTGGTTCTGTGGCTCCCACCCAGAGGTGGACTCAGCAGACGAGGACTGTTTTCTCCTTTCTGTGATTTCATCCCCAACCAAGCAAGATTGCCCATTCCTTAGACCTCTGCCCACCAAATTATCCATAAAACCCTAACCTCGGAGTTCTCAGGGAGCCTGATTTGAGTGATATCTCCAGTCCTTCTGATTATCTGCCTTGCATTAATTAAATTTTTTCTTTACTATAATACCACAGTCTTGGTAAATTGGTTTTGTCTGTGCAGTGGGCAGGAAGAACCTATCAAGTAATTACAAAATGTGGCGAGAAATGGAGGTCAGGAGTTTGAGACCAGCCTGGCCAACATGGTAAAATCCTGTCTCTACTAAAAGTACAAAAATTACACTCCTGTAATCCCAGCTACTTGGGATGCTAAGGCAGGAGAATCCCTTGAACCTGGGAGGCAGAGGTTGCAGTAAGCCGAAATCACACCACTGCACTCCATCATGGGTGACAGAGTGAGTGAGATTCTGTCTCAAAACAAAACAAAACAAAAAAACTGTGCAGGTAAATAATGTACACAAAGGGCAGAGTGAATTTGCTCCACTGGCTATTACCAGGCATAGACAATATCAGGAATAGCTAATATTTTCTATTCATAATAGGGAATAGTCAGTCAGGGTCCAGGCAAAAAATAAATGAGTAAATTGAGGAGATTTTTTTTTAAAGGGAACATGTAAAAATACATACAGCACAGTTAAACTCACAGGGAGGTGAAGCAACTGGAGCTGACCACAGTGGAAAGCTGTTACCAGCACAGGTTTAAAGGAGTGTAATGAGGGAATGGTTACGGAAAGCCAGAGAAAGCTGTGGGATAGGACTGAGAAGAGCTATGACCTTTGCAAGAGAAAACCAATCACTGATCAACCACAGCTTGGCAGTGACACAACCAAGAAAATTAATAGCTGACTTTACTTTCCTCCCACCCTCTGAGCACCAGCTGATGCTTCCATGGCCTGAATCCAGCTGGAAGTCAAAGGGCAAAAGGGACTTCATGATGAAAGCTGCAAAAGTCATCCCCTCAGGCACAAAGTGAGCAGTGGGAAAGAGTAGATCTGGAGGTGCTATAGGAAACGACCCAGTCCACTACCTGATTCACTCCTCAGCATCCAGCCTTCTTCTTTTCCCAATGATTCATGGCTTAACAAGGAGCACCCACAAAATCCATTCAACAGTCATCATCTGTGTGATGGTTAAGGGATGGCCAGATAGCTGGTAAATGTTATTCCTGGGTGTGTATGTGAAGGTGTTTCCCGAAAAGACTAGCATTTGAATTGGCCAACCGAGTAAAGCACATATCCCTCCGCCATGTGGGTGGGCACCATCCAATTATTTGAGGGCCTAAATAGAACACAGAGGTGGGGGAAAGGTGATAGGGTTTAGCTGTGTCCCCACCCAAATCTCATTTTGAATTGTAGTTTGCATAATCCCCACGTGTCCTAGGAGGGACAGGTGGAGATAACTGAATCATGGGGGGGCAGTTTCCCACATCCTGTTCTCACGACAGTGAGTGAGTTCTCACAAGATCAGATGGTTTTATAAGGGGCTTTCCCCCCACCTTCACTCTGCCCTTCTCCTTGCTGCCGCCGTATGAAGAAGGACGTGATTTCTTCCCCTTCTGCTATGATTGTAAGTTTCCTGAGGATTCTCCAGACCTGCTGACCTGTGAGTCAATTAAATTTCTTTCTTTTATAAATTACCCAGTCTCGGGTATGTCTTTATTAGACTAAAACAAAGGGCAAATTTACCCTCTCTGTTTGAGATGAGACATCCATCTTATTGTGTCCTTGGACATCAGAGCTCCTGGTTCTCAGGCATTCAAACATGGATCAGGCTTTCTGACTCTGACTGGGAATTACAACATTGGCCCCCCATTATCAGGCCATAGTTCTCAGATTGCATTTACACCACCAGCTTTCTTGGATCTCCAACTTTTATACAGCAAATCATGCGATTTGTCAAGCTCCATAACCACATGAGCCAATTCCTATAAAAAATTTCCTCTTATGTCTGAGTCTGTATCATCTATATCTATATCATTTCTATCTATATCTTTATCCTGTATATCTATCTCTATCTCCTATTGGTTCTGGCTTTCTCCTAAACCCTGACTAATACAATGGATGATGTTAATTTGGACACAATCCTACTTAAAACCTAAAGCTTGAGTCACCACCAGTGTTATTCATATAAAAGGGAGAATAGAAACAATTAACACGAAGCATGCCTGCTAGAGTTCTCGCTTCTTCAGCTGGGGATGGGGTCCAAGTTGATTATTCCATCAAGTGTTCCCAGCTGCTCTGCCTTCCAAAAATCTTTGCATTTTATTCTCCGCCAAAATGTAATTGTTTTGCTAATCTGATTGACATATGATAATTGTGCCATGATTAATTCTTTAAACTCACTATATACTTATCCATATATAATAACTATGTACAATATACCTATGACATCAATATTAATTTTCCTTAGAAATGCATATTTTAGCGTGCATTACCAAAGACATTGCATCAACCAGAAGAAATGAGTTTTTGAAGTGTTGTACAAGTAAGTCAATAAGCTATTTAAGGACAAAAATTGTTTCCAGTGCTTCCCAATTATAGCCCTTAGGCAGTCAACTGCACCTTCAGTTTAAGTGTACATCTTAGACAGTCATTGTACTTTCAGTTATCCTCTCAAAGATATGCCCAGTTTTAATTTTATATTGCAAAGGTAACATATTTAGTGTTGCCTTTACTTGTGAAATATTGGCTATCATATATCCCCACTGTGACATGCTGAATGCTCTGCAGCAGTGCAAACTCCCTGAGTGTAAGTACTTTTTCTACTGTGTTCAGAGCTCTAAGTCCCATGTTTATGGCAGTGTCTGCCGTCCTATGGCATAGGAGGCCCTCAATAGATATTTATTTAAAATAGAGGCAAAATAAGTAACCAAAAATGACTAAAGACACCAAGGTACATGATAGGCTGTGACCGTGATGACATCTAACTGGGAAACGCATCCTCTAATTCAACGTATTAAAATGCAAATATTTTTACTTGTGAACCAAACAAAATGCATTTGTGGACCAAATCTTGCCACTGGTTTGTATAACAGAAACATGACACTATAGCAGTGTGACCAACACCCTCATGGAGAGTGACCATGGGCAAACTGTCTAATAAGTTAAGCCTCGGTTCTCTCAACTATGAAATTGAAAAGAGATAATATCTACATCATGGGTTTGATTAAAGGGTTAAATAAGATTTATCATAATTCCTAACATATAATTAGTGTTCAATAATAATAATAATGCTAGTACCAGCTCATGTTTATTGGGTATTTTACATGTTCCAGTCACTATTCTAAGTTATCAGCTCCACATTAACTTATTTAAATGGGAACAAAACAAAAACAGGATTGATTGGAGCCCAGGGTAAAAAACCTGGGCTCGTTACTGCTATGGTCAATAAATAAAAATAATCGTCTGGACTAGAACTTCTTCTAAACTTCTGTAGTGACATTCAGATCTCACAAGAATTGTTCTTGCTAGGGGAAGCTGCATCATTTCTGCAAATTTCCTTGATTTGGAAATACATTTAAATGATATGTATATATGTGAAGATTCCCATATGTGGCGGCACCTTACGAGAATTCCCTGACCTTTTCTGGTCTTTCATCAAGCCAGAAAACCTTCACATACAATAGAGAATGGGGGAAGGGGAGAAAAGGAAATGAAGGGGAAAAATCAGGTCCTCTGCTCAGATAGCACCAATAGCCTCCCAGGAGGGTGATGCAAATTGCTAAGCTGTTTCCTTTTCATCTCCCTGGGGCTGGCTGCTGAGTCAGGCAGGTCTCCTCACTTTTAAAGATGTGCTGGAACTTCAAGCACATCTTTTGACATTGTGACTGCTTTTGTTTTTCTGGTGAGGACACTTAAGTACTTTGGGATTTTTGATGTGAGGCAATTAGGAGCCTAGAATACCATTAGCTAGAAGAGGAGCAAAGCTCTTTTCCTGGCAGCAATGGAGGCTGCAGAAGATATTTATTGCCAGCCTTCTGCCTCTGTAATGAGGAGCTTTGAGCAGCTTTGCCATGCAATTGAGATAGAGTGCACAAGATGCCCAATTAGGAGCAAATGACTGCAGTCTTCAGAGGAAGTGATGAACTGGAATTCTCAGATGTAAACAGAATTGGAAGATTGATTGTAACATTTTGAGAAAGGAATTTTGTATCGCAGTATTATGAGTTTCAAAGCAAAAATTTTAATAAAAATGCTGCCCGTTAGCTTCAGGGATGTAACATTTATTTATGCAAAAAAAAATTTTTTTTAACCAAGCTATCCCGCTTTTAAAAGTTTTTAAAGCTATAATCTAGTTCTCATAACAGCTGCATTCTATACACAATTTAGAACAATATATGTGAAAGTTATACAACATTAATTTTAAAAATCAATGAAAAGTCAATAAATCTAACCACAGTGCCTTTACCATAAATAATAAGATACTATTAGAAATTTCTGCAGAACTCTTAAGAGGATTCAGTGAGGCAACTCAGCACTTATCAAATATTTATGGGCCATATCCTGTGTCAAACATTGTTTCAAGTACTTGGACTATGTCAGTGAACAAATGTATTTATTCCCTGTTATCGATGAACTTACATTCTGGTAGGGGCTGAAAGGCAATTACAAAACATAAATTATCCAACACGTAAATTATTTCGCATGTTAGAGAGTGACAAGCAGAGATGAGCAGAGAAAGGGGGCCAATACAGAAATCCTGGGGGACAGTCAAGAGGAAAGTTGAATTTTAACAGCCGTTAACAGCAGTTGTCTCTTTGAAAAGGTGATATTTGAGCAAAACAAATTCAAGATGGTCAAAGGGATATCAATGAAGATGTCTAAGAGTAGAGAGTTCCAGGTGGAGAAAATGGCCAGTATTAGGATGTAAGTTGAAAACCTGCTTCGGATGTTTGAGGCGAAGCTTTGAGGTCAACATGTCTGGAGCTATGGGAGAAAAAGAGAAGAAGAAAGGGATGGAATCCAAGAATGAATCAGGTCATAGAGCACTCAAAGTCTATTTAGAGGACTCTAGTTTTACTGTGAGTAAAGTAGGAAACAGTCAGAAGATTTCAGCAGAGGAAATACGTGATTTCAGTGTGGTTTCAAAGCATCCCTCCAACTGCTGTGTTGAGAACAGACCTTCTGAGCAGAAGCAGGGAATTTGTTGAAAGCTAGCATAGTAATTTCAGCAAGAGACCAAGGTAGTTCAGTCCAAGGTGGTGATAATGCAGACAGAACTGAAACAATGAGCCTGGTCTGAAATTCATACTTCATACCTCTCGGCTCTCAGTTACTGTCATTTTAAGGAAGTGGGTGATAAAATGACTTGTCTCATTAGTTGTCTTTCCCAGAAAGGCTGGTACAGTTTGTGAATAATATAGAGATGTTTTCTGGACTTCAAAATTCTGCTTCCCCTGTGAGATTTAGTTCAGTTCAATCCTGAATCTAATCAGAGTAAACGCTGTTTAGATTTTTTTTCTTTACTCTAACAAGTTTATGATCACTAGTTTTATGACTCTCTCATAAATCTGCCAATCTGGGAGTCTGTTTTATATAGCCTTTTGGCTGTAGACCATTGAAAATAATGGTTTAACTCCCATCCATATTTTTGGCCTCAACTAAATTTTTCTATATCTTTGTTTATGCTAATTTATTACTGTTTCCATCCCTTCCTAGACACTTTTATTTGTCATTCTTTTCTCACCACAGGTTTCAAGTATTTTAATTCATTGAAACTGTAATGTAATATATCATCACTCAGCATCCTTTCTTTACATTAAAATGATAATAAATATGTGACACAGATGCTGTCTATATATTCATTTTAGCCATGAGTTTAGGCATATGTGAGGTAGCACATACTAAAATATGACTTTAAGGAAGATTTTATAAGTTGAAATGCATGCACCATTTTATACAGGTATGTTTAACAGATGTACGAAACAAAGCAAGTTATTAAAATGTCCTTTCTGGGAAAAATTATTCGTAGCCAACTTTAAGAAGCAAGGACTTTGATCTAGGTAGGCATGAGCAGTTTGATAAATCTGAATACGTTATGGACGTATCTCTGAACTTAAGGCATTTTCCAGGGGGCCAAAATAGATAATGTCACCCCCTAAATTCAAGATAATTTATTCATTTATTGATTCAACAATTATTTTATGTTGAATGCTTATTATGTTTCAGGCTCTCTAGAAAGGACTAACATTAAAATGTTGAATATGCACTGGAATACTTGCTGCTTTCACAGAGCTTACCATCTAGGGAAAGAGTCTGGAGTGGACATTAAAAATGTAATCACACTAATGAACATGCCACTACAAGAAGAGGAAAATGCTTTTAGAGAAAACATATCACCATTCTATGAGAATGAATTTCATAGAAAATAGAAAAGAAAGTAAATGCTTATGTATGGATTCTTATCAAATGGAACTTGGTTGTGAAGGTTAACTTACAAGTATTTAAAAAAACTGCAAATGAGAAATGTGTTAAAAATCACCTTGCAAGACTTATGGTCATTCAAGATATCATTTCCCAAGTAGGACACTACACTTAAATATATTGGTAACTTTTTTCTAACAAAAACATGCCCTGGCAAAAGAAGTGCCAATTCGCAGTTTACATTCACTTCTATTCTATTTGTGGGTTTTCATACCATGTATCCATTTCATGGTCATTTGCTAAGCTCTCCTTCACAGAAGCCTGTGGGACTCCCTCCAATTATTGTTAATATTTTTACCAAATTGGAAAAATATACAAGAAAGTTAAAGTGTGCTTATCTCTGCCCAAAATGCCTCTAGCAAATCAAATGTCTTTACCTTTGGTTGCCTACTAGGCTATTTGATGGACAATGTACTAAAAATTGAGGCTATAACATAAATAAGGTAGAGGAATTGATGGCTCAAAGGAATAAGTGACTTCCCTAAGAACTCACAGCTAGTAAGAAGTGAATTGGAAATTCCAGTTGCGGTTTGTCTGACTCCAACGCTCTTGTACTTTCCATGTTCAGTATAATATCTTCATAACAACAAGGGCCACTTTGTTCCTTTCCAGACTGTAAGTATCTTTAAGGGGCATCTAGTTTACATGATGGAAAATAGCAACAATAAACAAAAAACTACAAGGACAAAAGTTATGTATACCCTAAAGGGCACAATCTCTTTTATTCTAAGGCATTATTGTTGACAAGTCACAAATGCTGGTTTCAAAAGTACAAACACTTCTGTGCTGCATGAAACACAAGAGGAGGAAAAGCAGTTTGGTTCAAAAAGGCCTAACACAAAAACGGAAAAAAACACCCACATCTTGGCAATGCCCATTTCTCATTCCTGCTCATCTCTGCCTCATTTTCTTTTCTTCTGAAAATCAGCTTCCCCTGTTTCACATGGCTAAACATGGCTACCCTTGCAGCTTCCTAGTTTGCTTCTTGTGCATGCCAGCAACCATCACAGACCAACTAGCCTATCTCAGTAACAATTCAACATTTCTAGGAGACAGAATCTGACTGGCCTGGTCTTGGTCACGGGTTCGCCTGCATTCAGGAAGCTGTGTCTGGGGAATGGAAGACTTAGTACACTACAACTGACAGGAACCCAATCTCTCACAGGGATAGTGATCAGAGAGAAGAAATGCAACAAGAGATAGGGACTCCATTAAGTGGCCTGGTTGTTGTGTAGCTTAGAAGGCAGGTTTCGGCCAGGCACAGTGGCTCACGCTTGTAATCCCAATGCTTTGGGAGGCCGAGACGGGCAGATCATCTGAGGTCAGGAGTTCGAGACCAGCCTGACCAACATGGAGAAACCCCGTCTCTACTAAAAACAAAAAAATACAAAATTAGCTGGGCATGTTGTAGCATGTCTGTAATCCCAGCTACTCAGGAGGTCGAGGCAGGAGAATCGCTTGAACCTGGGAGGCAGAGGTTGTGGTGAGCAGAGATAGCGCCATTGCACTCCAGCTTGGGTAACAAGAAAACTCTGTCTCAAAAAAATAGGCAAGTTTTAAAAGATAGGATATAAAAATGATGCAATTGAGTGGCCTACAGTTAGACCGTGAAGTATCAATAAAACTGTTACGAAAATTCTTGGGTGAAATATGTCAAGGAGAAGAGGAGAAAGTGAAAATTTGATGAGGGAGAGAATTCAAGTCAAGATATTATCAACAGTGAAGAAAAGTGTGAATACAGAGATGCAGTGAGAATTCACAGGGCAGTGAAGAAACTAAACTGAGAATGTTAGTAAAGATTAAATAAAAAAGGTTCAGCATCTGGTCTCTACTAAAAATAGAAAAATTAGCCAGGCATGGTGGTGCATGCCTGTAATTCCAGCTACTTGGGAGGCTGAGGCACAAGTATCACTTGAACCCAGGTGGCAGAGGTTGCAGTGAGCCGAAATCTTGCCACTGCACTCCAGCCTGGGCGACAGAGCAAGGTTTTTTTTTGACAGTCTCAAAAAAAAAAAAAAAAAAAAAGAAAGAAAGAAATGGAAATCTCAAGTATGTCTCCAAAGGTGAGTTATGGTAGATATTACAAGCCCAGATTAAAAAATGGGAAATTATTATAAGTTTAGGGCTGAAATTATACGACGCAAATGGATTTTAGAAAAGATAACCTGGGAAAAGTATCCCAATAACAGTGTAGGTCATCTCGTAACACTGCATTGGAATCTAAAGTTATGCAAAATATCAATATCAGTAAATTCAAGACAAGAAAACAAAACAGCCATTGGAAACTATGTGTAATGCAAGCTTGAACTGAAGGTCTGTTTGTTAAGGTTATGCTATGTTTAAATGACTATATCATTAAATGGTAAGTTGATAACTTTGCCTGAGTTTAGACACAGCTTGTGGAAAAATAAATGAGGGAACAAGATCACTGAGAATTTTCAAACTCTTTTTTTAAAGTCATGCTTTTTTTTTTTCTTTAAGAAAAGTGAGAAACAGTGCCTCTGTGTAGTGTTCCTTTCCCAAGCAGCGTCTACCAAGTCCACCCAGCGTTCGGTTAGCACATAATTGTGAGGCAGTTTGTACATAATTAAGAGAATTGGTTTATAGGCTGTTTGTTCCAAACAAGCGTGCATTTCAAGATGCAGAAAATCCTTAAGTTATTTTCCTTGAGGCTCAGTACTTTTTGTTTATTTTTTCTTAAAACAAAATCGTTCGGCAACTGTTGGAGGGTGGAAAATGAATAGTGCTAGTCAACTCTGGAAGAAATATGTCCAGAATGCTAACTCCAATCACTCCGAAACACATATTTTTCGTTTCTATAATATTCTGCCATCCTGTAGTTTGCATCCTGTTCTAATGTGTGCAAATCCTCCATTGTCTTGGAGCTTTTTTACAAAAACAACCCTACCTTTCCACTTTAATTGATGCCTGAAACACTCATTCCCAGAAAGTATCTCCTGTACAACCCTCTATTCTTTGATTCTCCACTCTCTTCTCCAGAGAGGTCTGCCCAGCTCGTGTTCTCATTTCTAAATAACTGCTCTGCTTTCCTCACCCAGTCATCTTTCCTCTTGTTAAATACATAGTGTCCACTAAAAGATCCTTTAACCATTTACTTGACTATTATAAAGAGCCAGGCTCCAGGACACCTGCTCATCTCTCTCCACCATTTCAGCAACAGGCTCATGTCTTTCTTCTCTGCTGAGTCCCCTGATGTCATCTGCAGTGACACTGAGTGATGGTCATGAGCTGTACCCCAAACTCATAGTTCTCTAATTTAACTCAGTTTGGAAACCTTTAGTTCTACTCTGAGTGGTAATATAGTACAGTCATTAATAGCTCAGATCACACGGTGCCAGGCTGCCTGGTTTAAAAATCTTCGTTTTATTATTTATTGGTTGTATGACCTTGGGCATGTTATTAACCTCCCTATCTCTCCTTTTCCTCAAGTTAAATGGGGGTTCTATTGATGTCATTTCACTGAGAAATGAATGAGTTATGACAGTGATTCTGAAAGTTTGATTTGCAAACACCTGAGCACACTCAAGACCCTTTCAGGAGGTCCAAGAGCTCAAAACATTTTCATACAGTTATTACGATGTTACAGTATTGCCTGTGACACTTCTGGTATTTGTATCAAAGGTGAAAAAGTCATGCTTGGTGAAACTACTGATGCGTTAGCCCAAATTAAGGCAGTGGTATTAAATTTTAATTGAATGTTCACTATCATGGATGCACATGCAGTTAAAAACGTCAAAATGTCCAGTTGCACTTAAAGGGGGCAGTGAAATTTATTAATTTTATTGAATTGTCACTATTCAGTATACACTTTTTCTTTTTCTTTTTCTTTCTTTTTTTTTTTGAGACAGAGTTTCACTCTTGTTGCCCAGGCTGGAGTGCAGTGGCATGATCTCGGCTCACCACAACCTCCACCTCCCGGGTTCAAGTGGTTCTCCTGCCTCAGCCTCCTGAGTAGCTGAAAGTACAGGTGCCCACCACCACGCCTGGCTAATTTTTTGTATTTTTAGTAGAGACTTGGTTTCATCATGTTGGCCAGACTGGTCTCAAACTCCTGACTTCAGGTGATACACCCACCTTGGCCTCCCAAAGTGCTGGGATTACAGGTGTGAGCCACTGTACCCGGCCTCAGTGTACACATTTTAAATTATTGTAATGGAATGGGATACATTCATAGGCCAGTATGCTGCCTACTGAAGTATGGTGGTTGTATTGTCATGCAGTTGTTTGAGTGGAAAGCTGAACAAGCTCCTTTCTTCAGAGAACACTTTTATTTTTTTAACTGGAAAAAAGAAAAAACCCTATGATAACTACGGTTATTCAGATGGGCATTTGGCAGAAATTTTCTTACAAAGTGAGCTTGTCAGTTCAAGGAATTCAACTGACATTATTTACTTCAGTGACAAAATTTGTGCTTTCATAAGAAAATTGGAGTTTTGTAAACTTTATATTAGTTACTGTGAGCTTGAAGCTTCATGATAATTAGAATGCTTGTTGATTTGATGACAATAGCAAATAGAATGTTTCATATTATGAAATGAAATATGTAAATATTGCAAGATCTGCATAACTCAGTGAACGAGTATTTTTCAAATGATCAATGCATGCTGTTATTCACTTATGCAAGAGTAAAAGACATATTCAAAGTGCAGGATAGGCTATAGGATTCTAATATACCAGAGGAGAAAACATTCATGAATAGAGTTTCAGACTTTACATTGCAAATAATCTTTAAGAATTTTCTCCTTGTCCGGTATTGGTATGGTATCAAAAAATATCACAGCTTTCTCAAAGGGCTGTTAAAATTACTATTTCCTTTCCAATCCTATATCAGAGTAATTTTCTTCATATATTTCTACCAAAATGTATCACAACAGATTGACTACAGAAGCTAGTATAAGAATAAAGATTCTCAATTAAGTTAGACATTAAAGATATTTGCAAAAAAAAAAAAAAAAACCATAAATAAATGCCTCTCTTTTCATACTTTTTTATTAGAAAATGTAGTTTTCTAATAAAAAAGCTATTTATGTTTACATGTAATGAGTTTCTTATTTCACTGGCTTCTGCAATATTTTGATCATTAGGAGGTATGGAGGTAGGAGTAACTAATTAAAAGAACTGAAATGTGTTAGATGTTGCTAATCCTATCAATGTATTGAAAAGAGAAAAATGTCAGGTTCAGGTCAACGGATTACCAACTTACGGCATGATGTGAAAATCAAAAGGCCTTCATGTCAGTATTTAATGAGGCCCTGGTTTCTGTAACCAAGGAGGAGTCTAAGCTGAAGACCAGGTCAAGCACTTATATGTAAGAGAAAAAGAACTTTAAGAAGACCCTAGCCAGAGTCCAGTGAAATCTACTGCATCAAAGCCAGAGCCCTGAAGGTAAGAAACAAGACTCTGAAACTTGGGAAAGGGCTATCCAGGTGGCTGCATACAGGTACATTGCACTATTGGTCCATGCAGATCTCTGAACCCCATGGTCTGCACGGGCTGATATCTCATTGCTTCTTACTAGAAGACAGCAACTATCCACTTGCCTGAAGTTGACGTGCAAAGCTCATGCTTTGAAAGCCAATACTTATCATCCTCAAGGCCTGCTCACTCTACCTCTTCCATGGCAACGGACCTATCATAAGCTCCAATGTTGGCATGGACCAACTGGGAAGCGGGAGTCCTGCTTTGCAAGGAGAATAGTATAAAGGTGGAGCTGCAGGGTCTTTAACAGGTACTACTAGCAATGGGAAGAACTTTGTTTTTTTGAGATGGAGTGTCACTCTGTCGCCCAGGCTAGAGTGCAGTGGTGCAGCCTTGGCTCACTGCAACCTCTGCCTCCCAGGTTCAAGCAATTCTCCTGCCTCAGCCTCCCAAGTAGCTGGGACTACAGGTGTATGCCACCATGCCCGGCTAGTTTTTGTATTTTTAGTAGATACAGGGTTTCGCCATATTGGTCAGGCTGGCCTCGAACTCCTGGCCTCAGGCAATCCACCTGCCTTGACTTCCCAAAGTACTGGGATTACAGGCATGAGCCCCCGCAGCCAGCCCAGGAAGAACATTTATATAAATAAACCTTGAGTGTGCTCTGCAGAGGAAGGCAGACAGACTATAAAACTGATTAGGGAGAGGTTGGCTGATAGGAGGTACTCTCAAGATTCAGAATTCAACTTCTTGGCAAGAGCTTCTGGAGTTGGTGTACTTGGTCTTAATAGCTAGAATGGTCATTGAAGACTTAGGGGAAAAAACAAATGGCTGATGTTACTAATTACTTACATTAAAGTGCAATATTTTTTAGATGAAAGGCATGCTGGCATTTTGAAAATACTTATGAAACAACTCAGTATTTATTACATAATAAATATAGAAGATATAAAATAAAGCCAAGAACACAATAGAGGTTAAATATACTAATCTCATAATGCTAAAAAAAAAGCTGCCATCTTAATTTTTTCTTCTGTAAATTGCATGTATTTGAGATAATGTAATTGTAGATTTATGTACCACTATTAATATATCATGACTGTTACTCTATAACATAGTCTTAATAGCCACAATTGCAATGGCAATATAATAATCCACTATCTAGGTTCCACGATTTACTTAATCGTTGCTTACCGTTTTTTTCTCTTACTATACTTAATTTCATTAAGTATTTTTCTACATGTTTCATTATGCCCTTAGGATAAAGTTATATACTTTTTTCTATCAGTGTGCCCATCTCATATCTTATATCCTCAGCAACAACAGCTATTCATTTACTATCTCTCCCTCTTTAATTTTTGCCAATTGGAAAGCAGAATTGTAATATTTTATTGTTAGCTAAACAGCATTTATTTTAGTGCTTATCAGTTTCAATATTCTGAAATTTATTTTTTTACTCATCTTTACAGTGAATAGAACTCTGGATAGTGAATAAATATCTCATTTCCTTTATCTTATTATCTTCTGAGTGTTCTTATTATCAATTTGTATGTACTCTTTGTATAGTGTGAATTTTTCTCTTTGCCTTACATATGGGGGAAAAAGTGGTCATTTGTTTACTATTTCAAATGATCCATCCTTTCCTTTTATGTGTAGAAAATCATTTCTGATGCAAAGATTTGATAAACAGTTACTTATTTCAATTTTAAAATCATTTAATTGTTTAAATTTAGATCTTTTATTTGTCATCTGAACTTTATCTTGGTATGTGATATAATGTCTCTAGTTTTTCCACTTGTTTTTACCCCTTCGAACACAAAACCAATTTTCTTATAATGGTTATTTTAATATTCGTAAATGCATTTTAATGAATACAGTTATCTTTTCTGATATTATTACTTAATGATATCAGAAAAATATTGTTAATAATATCAGAAAAATAATTTTCTGATAATGTCAGAAATATTTTTTATCTGAGATCTTCTTTATTGTATCTATTGTTTTCTATTATGGCATTGATTTTAAGCAATCCATATTGTTGTCATGACGGTTTTGAAGATTAAGTTATTTTTGGTACAATTAAGGGTATCAAAAGACTTAACACTTTCTAGGCACATTTAAATCAGGTGATGCCACCACACTGACATTTCTCATGGTCTCTAACACCATGAGACCATGTTTATCTCACTTCTCATAGTTTTCCTTGGGCACTATGCCATCTTTGAGTAAACTGAATTCATACTAATAGCTCCCTTTTAAATAGTTGGGATTCAACATTCTTATGTATTTCAATAAACTTGGGCTCTTTCTTTGACTTGAGTCAATGTTGTGCTTCTCACTTACTACTCACCCACACATCTCAGCTGTCCGTGTAACAGATACTGCCCTGAGAGCGTATGTATATTCCGATAGAGCAAAATTAATCTTACTCATGGATCAAAATCTGGTAAGATGAGAATATTTATAACAATCAAATCCTTCCACTGAGAACAACTACAAGAGCTAGATAAACTTTTTCATAAGCTATTAGAAAGCGTCGGGAAGCAATCAATGCAGAAAGATTACTTCAAAGATCCAAGATGCTAAAAGAGAGAAGGTACAGCAGGGTGAGTCAGCCAGGCTCTGCCACTTTTCCATACAGGTTTATCCATAAGCAGTCAAGGGGCTAAGAGGCAAAATAAAAGGGATGGCTCAGGACCTTGAACAGCATTACAGTAGAAACATCACAATCGTATTTCAGCAGTATTACAAACACAAAGACGGGAGGTCAGGGCCACCAAGGCCGCAAGGACTTGAGGGGCCAAGATCCCAGAGAAAGGGACCCTAAGATGTAAGTCTCACATTCTGCATTAATATTACACGTAGACATTTGCTAATGCCAAAGGTGGGCAATGGGGCAGCAGGCATATAGTAGCAGTTACAGGCCAAATAGCAGTGCAGCTACTAGCAGATGCGTGATGCTGTGAAAATAATTGGGGGTTAGGTCAGGCTTTCAGTTGAGACCCCTCGAGGTTTACAAATCGGGAGGATAGGCACTCCTAGAAACAGACACACTATCACAGATGCTAAAACTTAGTCTGCCATGAAAAAGTTAATACTTTCTGCAGAAAGTGTTATCCAAAATTTTCCATAATTGTTCACACACAATAGCTGACATCCAATTAAAATCCTGAGGCATCCTGTAAAATAGGACGATAAACAAACACAGAAAATAGAGGCAGATTCAGAGGTGATCTAGGCATTGGAGTCTTCAGATAGAACATTTAAGATAATGATATTAACATATTCAGAAAGCTAGAAATGAAAATTCCAAAGCTGAAAACATATGCTGTAATTAAAATTAAGCACTCAACTAACTGTAGTAGGTTAGACGGAAGAGAAGGAAGGAAGAGTCTGCTAGAAGATAGGTAAAATATCAGTCTAAAACTCAAAGAGAAAATACAGAAAATGACAGAAAATATGCATAGAACATTCTAGAACAGCCTAAAATACATGTAGTTCGATCCTTAGAATTACGAGATAAAAAGAATGAGGCAGAGCAATATATCAACCCAAAGATTCAAACTTTAGCAGACAACAGAATAATAATGAAATCATATATAGGCATAGCAAAAGAAAACTGCAGAAAAGAAAGACAAACTTTTAAAATCACCTAGAACAAAGGACAAACTTTTCTCAAAGGAAAAACAACGTTTGCTATTTGACTTTTTGATAGAAAATATAGCCACCATGTTTTGACAGAAAATATGGCAGCTGTAAGTTTGATATATGACTTTTTGACAGAAAATATGGCAGCCACAATGTGCTCACTTAATGAGAACATGATGTGCCTGTCCCCACAAAAATGTTAACCCATTATCCTGTACTGAGCAACATTTTCTTAAAATGCAGGCAGAATAAAGATATTTTCAGAAAAACAAATATTGAGACAATTTGTCACCATCAGATGAACATAAAATTAAATATTAGGAGTACTTTTTAAACAGAAGTATGATCCAAGCTGGAAGCTCTAAAATTAGGAACTAAAGAGCAAAAGAATGGTATTGTATACATGAATCTAAATAAATATTGATTTTAAATAACAATATTGCCATATGGGGATTAAAATATATGTAACAATAAAAACATATCATAAAAGTGGCATAAAAGCCAATGAAGTCAGTTTTGTAAAGATCTTACATTGTCCACAAAGTGATAAGAGCACTGATTCATAGTTATGAATGCATGTTGTACACTGAAAGATGCTAATTGAATAGCAAAATAATGTATGACTGATAGGAAAAATATATATAAGAAATATTTGATTACTTACAAAGAAGAAAGAAAACATGAAGAATATATCATTACTGACAATATGCTAAATATTATAAAATAATATCTCAAGATGGAAATATAAGATTGAAAAATAAGAAATGTCAATAATATATAACGTAATTATTTTCATATAATGGAATATTATACAACAATGGAAACACAAAGTCTATGATAAAGATAAAATAAGTAAATTACAGAAACATAATGTTGAGAAAAGATGCCCGAGGCAGAAGATTCTACTTGCATGAGATTAAAAAAGAAAACAGACAAAACTAAAATATGAGCTACCATTTAAAATGGTGATTAATTCTGTGAGAAAGTAAGTGTAGGAATGGGGTCTGAGGAAATTTCTGGGGTGCTGGTATGCTTGATATTTTGATATGGGTCCTGGTTACACAAGCTTATCTTGTGAAATTTCATTAAACTGCACAGTTGTGATTTGTGCATTTTGCTGAATCTATTTTATACTAATTAAAACAATAAGAAACTTTACCAATAAGACAATGAGTGCTATATTTCTAAAGATTTCACATCCCAATGAGTGTTCTTTGAAATACAAAAAACCGGTATTGTCACTATTAGCTCTCAACAGCACAATCTGTTTCTTTTTTTCTGCTTCTTTATCTTTTCTCCCATCCCAGCTCTACGAAATAGTTTATTATGTGTTAGACCAGTACCCCTTTAAGTCTCTTTAAAAAAAAATGTAATAGTGTCTTCACTAAGGGAAAATCCATCTACATGTATTTTAAAAGCTGGTAATTGATTTATCTGATAAGCCAGGACATACGAATTGTGCAGTGGTGATGATAGTTATTTTTTAATAACATTTATTGAACACTTCATTTATACCAGGTATTGTTCCAGTCACTCACATACATTACCATGTTATCCCTTGCAAAAATCCTGTGATATAAGAATATGCTTCAAAAGACACCAATAGCCCAACTAAGCTAGAATTACATTGATTTAATATATTCAGGGCACTTGAAAAAATAATATAAAACATGTTTATAACTGAATAAAAAGATTGTTATATGTACAAAAATCATTTTACTAACATGAAAATCATTTTCTCAAACACCTTTCCAATTCCTGGTACCCATTTCTTACTCTGCAGTAGCTTTAAAAATGGTTTGTTCTGGCAGGGCACAGTGGCTCGTGCCTGTAATCCCAGCACTTTGGAAGGCCAAGGCAGGATCACAAGGTCAAGAGATCAAGACCATCCTGGCCAATATGGTGAAACACCATCTCTACTATATATATATATAAAAAAAAAAAAAAAAATACTAAAATTAGCTGGGCCTGGTGGCACGTGCCTGTAGTGGCAGCTACTCGGGAGACTGAGGCAGGACCCAGGAGGTGGAGGTTGCAGTGAGCCAAGATCGCACCACTGCACTTCCAGCCTGGCAACAGAGCGAGACTCTGTCTCAAAAAAAAAAAAGAAAAAGAAGGTTTGTTCTGAATGTAAGTTCCTTCATTAGCTTCTCTGCCATTATCTCATCATTTTCTTCCTGGCCATGTTATTTTCCCTTTTGTTTTGGGACTAAAGGAAGTATTTGTACCTTGCAGGAATTTTTCATATCATACCCATAAATTAGAATATGGTAATGTTCTAAACCTCATTAATATTGTCACTTGGTAATTTTTTTTAAAAAGTATCTGTTGCTGGGGAGAAAAACTACTGCTTAATAAAATAGCCATATTGATCTCAATTTTATAATAACCTTTGCTCAAATAAAATGTTTGCTCTCCAAGAGTACCAAAGAATAAGCAAGGGCTTTTTATCAAGACATTAAACTTAATGTAATTAGATGTTTATGGTTTCCTGGCACTGGAGACAGATGGGAAAACAGACATTAGTAAGCTCATGGCCATTATCACTAATCATTACCTCCTCACATTTCTCTTGGCTTTACTAACGGGAATTTCCCAAAGGCGACCCTTTGTCATTTTACCTGTGGTTTGCACTTCAGTGGTTTTAGAAAACTATTTTTCTGATATATTTTTTTAAATATTCTTACCAATCGTCTGTCTACTCTTAGCTGCCACTAAGCCTTTTCTCATCCCCTTTTCCTATGTCATTAATTAATTGACTTAAAAATAAGCTGACTGCATCTATGATGAACTGAAATCTAGAAACAAGCCTCACACCTGTTGTTAGCTCTTTTCTTAATGATTTGACTGCAGTTCATGAATGTGCTCCTAATGGTTGTTAAGGAAACCAGAAATTATTAACTCATAAAGTAAAGACTTACTTATTAGTGTGTTACTGCCTCCTCCAAATTGTTCTCATTTGATCTCTTTGCTAGAAGGTGGGGAAAAAGGAATGGCTGGTCTTGAAAAACAATTAATTATTCCTAGAGATGCATTCATATATGTTCTGAGAGGCTGATTCTCCTGAAATATCAAGTTGTAAAGTTTACTTTCAGTTTCCAGAACATCCAAATAAATGAATAATTTGGCCAATTTGATTCATGTTGTGACAACACACTCACACATCATTTATAGGAATTGATCTTGTTAAACAAAACATATAGGAGGAGCTTAACTTTTACCTTATGCTCAAAAATCATTTATACTTTGGTAAAAATTGAGGTAGGGTTTTTAAGTTCAATAGCATATTGATAATAATACTAGCCAGTATTTACGAAGTGCTTACTAGTAACTGGGCAAATATGCTGAATAATTGATACCATATCATGTTCACAAAAAAACTCATTAAGCATAAACTATTATTTCCCTATTTTCTTGATCAGGCAACAAAGCGTTAAGAAGTTTAGGTATCTTGCCCCAGGCCACTCAATTGGTGAAAAGTCAGAGACAAGTTTAGATGCAGACATGTTAGACTCCAGTATTTAACCTTGCAACCACTTATCAGAGACTTCTAGCTCCTCCAGAACTCCTACCCAGTTATTGGTTGCTATGTTGGAGAACTGCATTATAATTGTGCTGTAAGCACATTGGAATTTTTTTAAAAAAATCATATTATAAAATGAAAACTGGCAGCATTGTTGTGCATTGTTTTGTTTTGTTTTGTTTCCAGCTGTGTAAGGCTTTTTGAGTTCAGGCCCAGAAGAGGTAGGGTTGGGCTTAGCCAGGTTAGCATTTGCTAGGAAAATATAGGAAGGTTTTCTTGAAAAGAGGGTCAAGGAAGTTTTAAAGTCTGGATTCTAAGCTGTGTGAGGAGGAGAGTAAGGTGGGTGGAGTGCTAGAGAAGTAGTGATAGGGTCTTGGTAAAATGGGTGGAGTTGCCTTATACGCCTCTTAGAGTGTGCAACAGGGATGTGATTTGCTTCTTGGTGCTCTGCTGCGGAAGCCGTTAGGGGGAGCATACAGATAGGCGGTCATGGGGAGTGTTTTTGGGCTTCAGCCCCACAGCAGCATCTAGGGTTGGGTGCTTACAGCTCCTGAGGCCCCAGTGGGTGTGTGTTACAGTTTTTACAGTGTCTTTCAGTTTTACCATCTTCAGGCAGTTTGTGTAAATCAGTTCCATTAGACCCTCTGCCTTATAGCAAGGACAGATGGCTTTCTGTATCCTGGGGTTCTTTCCCTAGTGTACCAGAAAAATCAGATCACAAGTGGGCTTGGAGGATGGGTACAAGGTTTTATTGAGTGTTGGAGGTAGCTCTCAGTGAGGTGGATGGGGAGCCAGAAGGGGGATGGAGTGGGAAGGTCGTCTTTCCCTGGAGTCAGGCTGCTCAGTGACCAGATTCTCCTCCAACCAACCCCACCCGAATTCTGCATCATCCCACTGTTGACGGCCTGCTGGTGTCTGCTGGTGTCTGTCGGTGTTTTGTTCTGCTCCTTTCAATGTCCCACCACTTGGGTCTGTGCCCGCTAGGGTCTCAGGTTTTTATGGGCACAGGATGGGGGCATGGTAGACCAGAGTGGTCTTGGAAAATGCAACATTTCAGCATGAAAACAGGAGTGCCTGTTCTCACTTAGGTCTGTGGGCAGAGGCCCAAAGGTGGAGCCCTTGCCAGGGACCCCACCATTTTCTACCCAGCCCTTCCCTGCCCCATTCCGGTATCATTGGGTCATCTATATAGATGGTAAAGGCACCAAGAATGTTGGCAAGCAGATTAGAAAAGAGAAAGACAGCTGGCCAGATGCTAAAATTTTTCAATGAAAAAAAGACAATTATAGAAAGCTTATTAAATAATCAACACAAAAAGCATTGTAGGTGGAATAATCTGATGACTTTTGAGGATATTTTGAGGAAGAAGGGAACAGGCGTAGCTGTTAGAAGCAAAGTAAACACCAAAATCACTTTACATTATAGTAGTACTTGGTTAGCAAATGGAGCAATAGCCACCATTTGAGAGGCACGTAGAGAAGACAGTATCCTTGAGGGAACTAAGTATTATTATTATTATTATTATTATTATTATTATTATTATTATTATTTTGAGACAGAATCTCACTCTGTTGCCAGGCTGGAGTGCAGTTGTGCAATCTCAGCTCACTACAACCTCCGCCTCCTGGGTTCAAGTGATTCTCCTACCTCAACCTCCCAAGTAGCTGGGACTAGAGGTGTGTACCACCACACGCAGCTAATTTTTGTATTTTTAGTAGAGACAGGGTTTCACCATGTTTGCCAGGATGGTCTTCATCTCTTGACCTCGTGATCCACCAAAAGTGCTGGGATTACAGGCATGAGCCACCATGCCCAGCCCTAAGTCTATTTTTTTTTTATAAGAAGCTTTATTTTATGTTTGGGGGTACATGTGAAGGTTTGTGACATAGGAAATCTCCTCTCATGGGTGTTTGCTGTACAGATTATTTCATCACTCATGTATTAAACCCACTACCAAGCAATTGTATGTTTTGCTCCTCTCCCACCTCCCTCCCTTCACCTTCAAGTAGACCCCAGTGTCTGTTGTTTCCTCTTTGTGTTAAGTTCTCATAATTCAGCTTCCACTTTTAAGTGAGAAAATGTTGTATTTGGTTTTCTGTTCCTGCATAAGTTCGCTAAGGACAATCGCCTCCAACTCCATCCATGTTCCCGCAAAAGACGTGATCTCATTTTTGCTATAGCTGCATAGTATTCCATGGTATATATGTACCACATTTTCTTTATCCAAACTGTCAATGATGGGCATTTAGGTTGATTCCATGTCTTTGCTATTGTGAATAGTACTTCAATGAACATTCGCATGCATGTGTCTTTACAGGAAAATTATTTATATTCCTCTGGGTATATACCCAGTAATGGGACTGCTGAATCAAATGATATTTCTGCTTTTAGCTCTTTGAGGAATAGCCACACTATCTTCCAGAATGGTTAAACTAATTTACACTCCCACCAACAGTGTATAAGCATTCCTTTTTCTCTGCAACCTCACCAGCATCTGTTATTTTTTGACTTTTTAATTATAGCCCTTCTGACTGGTATGAGATGGTATCGCATTGTGGTTTTGATTTGCATTTCTCTAATGATCGGTGGTTTGAACTGTTTTTTTTTTTTTTTATATATATATGCTTGTTGGCTGCATGATATACCGTCTTTTGAAAAGTGTCTATTCATGTCCTTTGTCCGAGTTTTAACGGAGTTGTTTGTTTTTCCCTTGTAAATTTGCTTAAATCCTTATAGATATTAGACCTTTGTCAGAAGCATAGCTTGGGAATATTTTCTCCTATTCTCTAGGTTGTCTGTTTACTCTTTTGGTAGTTTCTTTGGTTTTACAGAAGCTCTTAAGTTTAGTTAGATCTCACTTGGCAATTTTTGCTTTCATTGTGATTCCACTTGGTGTTTTTGGCATGAAAAGTTTGCCTGTTCCTATGTCCAGGATGACATTGCCGAGGTTGTTCTCCAGGGATTTTTTTTAGTTTTAGGTTTACACATTTAAGTCTTTAATCCATCTTGAGTTGATTTTTATATACGATACAAGGAAGGAGTACAGTTTCAGTCTTCTGCACATGGCTAGCCAGTTCTCCCAGCACCATTTATTGAATAGGGTATTCTTTTCCCAATGCTTGCAGTTGTCAGCTTTGTTGAAGAACAGATTGTTGTACATGTGTGGCCTTATTCTGGGCTCTCTATTCTGTTCCATCAGTCTGTGTGTCTTTTTTTGAACCAGTTTCTAATACAGGAATGGCTCTCAAAGTGTGATCCCAAAACCAGCAGCATCAGCATCACCTGGGAACTTAAGGAAAATGCAAGTTCTGGGTCCTTACCACAGACCTACTAAATCAGAGAGACTGAGAGTAGAGACCCTCACCTGTGCTTTAACAAGCATTCAGGTGATTCTGGAGATGCATAAGTTTATAAAGCATTTGTGCTAAAGCAAGATGAGAAGAATTTTTAGATAAAAAGATTAGCCTATTGGAGTATTTACTCATGGCAGGGTAGAAGATTTCAGAGGTCAGAGTGGGAGGATTGAAGAGTGATAGAACCAAGGGAAATAGAGGCATATACATATCAAGATACACTTCTGCTGGCAATTGGGATTGAGACCATTCATCCTCAGACTTGTAGAGGAAGGTAGAAAATCAATGACAATTATCATTTTAGAAGATGCAAGAACTCATCTTATAAGGAAGATGTGAAGCTCTGAGCACCTGCCTTGAATTTAATGTCTTCTGTGATTCCTCACCAGGATCAGAAGTAGAATCAGTTCCAGGACCGTCAAACGAAGGAAAGGAAACGCGGTCAAAGGAAACCAAGACTTCTAAATTCAAATCCCCCTTTTGTATTGTACTATTCCATCCACTGATATCACCTTTAACTAGTTAGAAGCTGCA
Organism: Piliocolobus tephrosceles; assembly: GCF_002776525.5. Lineage (NCBI taxonomy): Eukaryota > Metazoa > Chordata > Mammalia > Primates > Cercopithecidae > Piliocolobus > Piliocolobus tephrosceles. The sequence continues at coordinate 63,948,382 of NC_045449.1, read as the reverse complement.
CGATATGGTGTCTACTTTACTCAACATGCGCCAAATATACCACGGAGCTAATTCATAGATTTTCACCCAAGCTTGTCCAACCTGCTTTATTTCGTTGTTGTTGTTCTGTTTTGTTTTGTTTTAGGCTTTTAGCAGCCTAAAGCCGTGGTGTTTATTTCCATTTCTAGTGATAAATGCAAAAGAGGGATGACGAAGGGGCTATACTGGCTCAACCAAAAACAGAAACTAAAAACTAATGACTGTATTCTCTCCCTTGGACACCCATGCAAACCCATGTGAATAGGAATAGAATAAATTAATAAATCAATTTTCCTCTTCCAAAAAAAGCAGAAGAAATGTGTTAAAATCAGATGAAGGAATCTCAGGCTTCAAACAAAATCAGCATGGATCAATAATAATCAAAAGATAATAAGGACTGATCCCATAAGCCAACCTTCTTAGAATAGATTCCCTGTATCTGAGTAAAAATGTAATTTTTCGGAAAAAGTCAATGCATCAAAATGATGCTTAATGACCCTAGAAGGATATGAATCTGCATTACAGCCTTCAAACTTCACTCTTCTGCAATAACTGATTTGTACAACAGCTAGTGTTGTTCATCAATAACTCCCTAAGTGTCTTTCAATTCTGTATCATGCTGACTCCAAGTCATACATTTCCATCCTAATCAATGATAACCAGGGTTTGCTTTCCTAAAAAGGAGCTTAACTTGGGACACATCTTCAGAGAGGGAGAGAAAGTTCTATTTAAATGTCTTTAAAAAGCAAGAAGCCATAGTATATAAAGGAACAAGTTGTAGAAAAATATTAGTAATTGAAAATAGGACAAGTACTAGTTATGGGCAATAATTTAGTCAATAAAAGCTGAAGATAATGTTTTTATACTCCTGGCTTTCAACTAAACCAACTGGATCCTCTGATAGCCATTATGCTCAAACCACTCACCAGAGCCAGTTTTCCACCGTGCAGCCTGGCATCAACCCCTCTTCTGAGTTGCTGAAAGGGTATGTTCCAATAGGCTCAAGCAGACAAGGAACGTTCAAGTCTTTGCTGTTCTTTGGTTTTCTATATGCACATGTGTATTCATGTTTGCAGGGACACACACACACACACACACACACACACACACACACAGACACACACCCTGCATTTATCAGTATCATTCAAAACTTCTTAGTGACCACCCACTAGCTGTCTAAGCACACAGGGTAATATCCTCCTAACAGAGATGCTATGGTCTGAATGTGTTGCCCAAAACTAATGTGTTGGAAACTTAATACATACCCAGTGCAACAGTATTGGGAAGTGAGGCTTAATGGAAGGTGTTAAGTCATTAGGGCTCCACCTTCATTAATGAACTAATGCTGCTGTTAAAAGGACTTGCAGGAGTGGGTTTTCTCTCAAGCACTTTTCTGCCATGTGAGGAAACGGGATTTATCCCCACTTGCCCTTCTGCCTCTGCCATGTGAGGAGGGCATAGTAAGGAGGCCCTCAGCAGATGTTGGTGTCTCAAGTTTGAACTTCCCAGCCTCCAGAACTGTGAGGAATAAATTTGTGTTTTTTACAAATCACTCAGTCTATGGTAGTCCATTATAGCAGCATAAAATGATCCAAGACGAGATAATTTCACAAAAGGACAAAATATGCTTAAATAACATAAATCAGGTAACATCAGCAAAGCTAATATAAATGTATGCTTTCCTAATGGCTCAAGGTGCTTAATACTTCATTGCTTTTGATTTATTCTTCTTTATATCAGATACTGTACTATGAGTCTTCACAGAAAAAAATTATATTTGTTTTGTCCAAAAGGTCATTTCCAATTAGCAAGTTAAAAACAAAAACAAAGAAAAACAAGGCCTAGAGAGCTTCTTACATTGGTCAAAGTCACGTAGCCAATTACAGATAATGAAAGGGTGTGGATAAACTCTATTTGGCTCTAAAAGCTATTTGTACTTTTCCTACTGTTGTCTGAAGAAGACGTGCTGTCTTAAGATGCACATGCCATAGGGAAGAATCAATATCATCATTATGGGTAAAATTTACTGAGAACTTTCTCAGTTCTAGGCAGCGTTTTAAATGCTTACGCGCACTAACTTATTTAAATTCTACCACAACTGAAATAGAATAGTATATATATCTTGGATATGATAGAAATAAGGCAAAGAGAATAACTTGTCTAAGGTCATGTACGTGAACTACAGCTGAGACGGAACAAAATTTCAACAGGCGACATAGGAAGAGGGAGTTTGCCTATTTGCAATGAGCAATAAAGACTCTGAAGCTAAACCCCTGGGGTTAAAATCAAGGCTCTACCCCTTACAGCTGTGTTACCATAAGGTCACTAATTAACCACGCTACACTTCAATTTCCTCATCTATAAAAACAGGCATAATAATAGTACCCACTTCACTAATGGAGTTGTGAAGTTAATATCAGAAGTGTGCATAACAGTGGTTAGCACTAGTCCTTAAGAAAACAATTGCAGCATCCACACCAGCTGCTAACCCACTGAGGCACATGCCTAAAATACTGCTACTCTTCAGGACCAGATGGTGGGTATGTCTGATTTGTAACAGTGTGGTCCCTAAAGACAGAGGGCATAGACCCTTTACAAAATGTTCTTCAACAGAAAGACCTCTCAATTATACTTTATGATTGAGTATATGTAACCACGCAAATGTAACCTCTTCTGCCCTCAGAGATCTGTGGAGAAATACTAAAAATTGTTTTCTACCGTACCCTCATTATTTATAGAGGGCATGTGTGTGTGTGTGTTTTCTCAACCTCACCATTACTAACATTCGGGGTCAGATCATTCTTTATTATGGTGGGTAGGGGGGGCAGATTTCCTGTGCATGGTAGAATATTTAGAGAGTTATTGATGAACAACACTAGCTGTTGTACAAATCAGTTATTGCAGAAGAGTGAAGACTGAAGGATGTAATACCGATTCATATCCCTCTGGGGTCATTAAGCATCATTTGGATGCATTGACTGTATCCAAAAAATTACATTTTTACTCAGATACAGAGAATCCATTGGTCTTTACTCACTTAGATACCAGTAACACAGATTTTTTCCCTCCAAATGTGACAATCAATCAAAAACACCTCTAGACGCTACCAAATAACCCTCTGTTGGGCAATGTGCCCCCCCCACACACACACACACTGTTAAGAACTACTGCTGTATACCAAAGACCAAGTCTCTTCTCTGCTTATGATCCATGAGTCCTCTAGTATGTTGTGGAAGGGACATCCACCCAGACTCTTCAAGTTGCCGTTATGTTTAAGTTACCTATATATTTGCCAGTAGGGTCCAGCCCAGTATCTGGCACACAGCAGGTACTCAGGAGGCATTGGTTGAATGTTAAATATTGGAATTGTGTTAATTATACATCAGAATTAAAATGTGGTCATGTTGATATTAAATTAGAGCATATTTATGTTCCATGACCAATCTTTGAAATCAAAGGTCAGATTAAGCACACCAATATTTTAACATTAAACAAAGTGGGTTCTTTACAACAAGGGCAAAAATGACTTCTGTTTATAGTAGGGACAGACCTTTTAAGTGGCTTCAGTTACTTATGAAGATTATCATCCACTCATCCCAGAGTTAAATTTTGTTCCTAAGCCATCACATCACTTCCCACTATTAGGAGTAGGAAAGCAGCTGTCCATCAGAACAGCAGTCAAGATTTCTAGATAGAATAGTAGAGAGGTCAGTGAGGGAAATTAGTTTCACTATTTGCCACATGCCTGTATTTCTATCCTGGAGACTTGAGCTCAGAGCAGCTAGACTACTATAGTATTTAATCCAACCCATTTTTTTTCTTTAGTTACCAATTTTACTGATTCTGCTAACTGATTAAACAGGAATAAATTGGTGGGAGATGACTGGTAGATACACTGTAATATCATTATACTTCACATTTGTGAATACTGTTCTCTCCTATTCTTGGAGTGATTGGCTGAATTATCATAAAGAATTAAGCCAAACCCTCCCTTCTCTTCCACTCAAGAATTGTATGATCCTTTTCACTCAGAAAATCACTAAGCACTTGATCAGTCTTTAAAGAGGCAGAGGGAAGAGGGAAAGAGGCATCACATTTGTTATCATGAGTCACACTTGATGTGAGCTCTGCTCTGTTTCAGCAGTTAAGAAATTAGTAGTTTTTTTGTTTTTTGTTTTGTGTGTTTTTTTTTTTAAGAAAACGGGCTGCAACATTTGCTGCTTTTGAAAGGTAATGTAGCACTGTCAAGCTTATGACATGTCAGAATTCAGCATAGGAATTGTGTTTATTTAATCCAAAATCAGAATGTCAATCACATTTTGGAGAAATAATAACAGGAAGAGTCCCTGTCTCTAGAAAGAGAGCTGCCAAACTTCGAAGCAATTTACATAAACATTGTAATCAGCTCTTGCAAAAAATTTCCACCTTACAAAACTAGTTGTTACGCACTTGCTCAATCATAGAAATGTTTGGGGGGAAAGTGAAACTGGAACTGAAAGGTTCAAAAAGTGATGATCTAAGACATAAAAACCCACTGTAGAAGAGTCTTTATATTGGATTCTCTTTGATAGGCATAAGGGAAAAAAATCGTACTTTCAAATTTTTTTCTAAGGATTCAGTATGCTGAAAAGTCAAAACACCTAGTAAACTGTGTAATTTATCTGGTGCTAGAACTCAAATAATTACAGTAATGTTTTTCAAAAGAGTATATACTGAATAAGGGAACCCACAAAAAAATCCATAGAACTTGCATTGTACATTTTGATTAGAAACTAAATCTTTTAAACAGATAAGCTCCAGTTATTTAACTAGTCATGTAGGCGCCCGAGTCGCACCATCTTGTAGGCAAAGTAAACACCTTTCACATTTAATTTTGTAAAATAAACATTCTTCTATGGCTTTAGAGTTGCAAACAGATTTGAGTCTACTTGGAAATTCAAAGTGAAATATCATACTGTCACTGTGCTTCAGTGTTAAAGGAGAAATTAAAATAATGTTGGAAAAGACTAGCCAGAGGGAAAATAATTTCTTGGCGCCATACTGCCTTCTCTTTCTCTACATCAAATCCCATCCAAAAGCCACAAGATATTCACTGTCCTCTATGCCTCTCTTTGCTTGTCTCAAGGAGCACTTTTAGTATGGCTCCCCAGCCAACTCTCCCCTTTCCAGAGAACTCTTCTTGTTTTAGATCCATCCCTCCTTCCTCTTTATCTCTCCTCATCCCAATTATTGTGACCCAGGATCCCAAAGCAATGCTTGATAAGTTGACAAAGTAATTCTAACAATTACTTAAGCACTTACATAACAAGCATTTATTAAGTACAACTAATAACAGCTTTTGGGTTATCTTTTTTTTACAGGTATTTGCTCTTTACTCAAAGACTCTTGGAAACCCTAGTACCTTAAATATTTGTTGTACAGCCTGGTGAATAAGCGGGAGCTTGAGTATGAATTCCGGTTTACCTGTGCTAACTCTGTGACTTTGGGCACATCATAGGGTATTTCTGTGCCTCATTTTTGTTATCAGTGAAATGAGATAACAATGATATGGATGTTCTTCTTATAGGGTTGTTTTGAAGACTCATTAAGGTAAATCACATAAGTTATTCATAATAGCAACTAACATATAATATACACAAATAAGCATTACTTATTCTTCATAACCTGGAAAACTGGGTCATTAGTGGTAAATACCAGTCTCTATGGGAAATGATTTAAAGATACTTCTTGTAAAGGGAGATTGCATAATAAGCCCATCTCATAACATAGTTAACAATAATTTTCATGGCTCCATGTAAGAATGGCTCTAACGATACACTTCAGAAATCTATAGTAGTAGAAACTGGCATGAATGGGATTCATTATTGATATGGTTAGGCTTTGTGTTTCCACCCAAATCTCATCTTGAATTGTAATCCCCATCATCCCCACGTGTCAAGGGAAAGACCAGGTGGAGGTAATTGAATCCTGGGGGTGGTTTCCTTCAGGCTGTTCTTGTGATAGTGAGTGAGTTCTCACGAGATATAATGGTTTGCTAAGGGGCTCCTCCCCCTTCGCTCAGCACTTCTTCCTGTCACCTTGTGAAAGGGGTGCCTTGCTTCCCCTTCGCCTTCCACCATGATTATAAGATGCCTGAGGCTTCCCCAGCCATGAGGAACTGTGAGTCAATTAAATCTCTTTCCTTTATAAATTACCCATTCTTTATAGCAGTATAAAAACAGGCTAATACAACTATTTTAATAAACAACCCAGCTAATCTTCAGTGGCTGTAATTATAGGAGTAACCATCCTATAACATTATAAGGAGAGAGGTTTATAATATTTGTAAAGACAAATGTTGAAAGATACATTAGCTCACTTTTGCCTTATATTATTAAATATGTTCATCCTTATGGGGGTGGAGTGTAAAACTACATAAAAACAATTCTCATCAACATCTATGGGCCAAATTTGTTTTTATTTAAAAAAGAAATAATGAGATTCTGATATACCATTCATTGCTATAGATTCTGATGATTTCTAACAGCCATGAGATGCACTGAATTAATCAATTAATTAATTTCCCTTTCTACGCTGGTATAGAATAAAAAAAGTTATTTGCTAGAAATTAAGAAAAACGTATGTCTCAATACCTTAGTATGTGAAGTGCTAAAGAAGAAGAAAAAGCGTTAGGAAGCTTAAAGTAAGATGAAGAATTTCTAGACTTTGTTCCAGAGCACGAAGTATGAGCACTTAACTGTCAGCGTGTTTCTGGTGGAGCAATAGTTATAATTAAATTTGAATTTTAAATGTATGTATTATTATCAGTTGTCTAGCCCCTCAATAGTCTGTGTAAGAGATTGCATTGTCCAAGAAGAGATTAAATTTTGGAAAAAAGCATGTTTATTTTATGGCTCAGCCCCTGTGAAAAGAAGGAGGAGGAGACAGGACTGGATAGAGAGAAAAGTCAGCTTGGATGTCAGCCAGACAAAGCCTCAGCCCACCCTTTGGGGAGCTTAGCTCAGGAGTATCACTGGTCAATCCAGCCACAATGGGTCATTGGATCAGTGGCACCAGGGCATTGCCTGACCAAGGGCGAGGTAGCTCTCTGCAGCTGAGGCAGACACTGCAGGAGCTAAGAGCTGGAGGTCTTTGTTGACTGTACTCCCTGCAGCTGGACAGCCAGTCCTTCCTTCAAGGGCCATGTGGTTGTTGTGAAACCGTGTTTGCCACAAGCTGTTAATTACTCATTTGATTTTTTAAAAATCATTTTACCACAGAGTTTTAGCAAACACTTGTTTAAACATTTTTTTTTTCAACTTAATTTATATGTTTTAAGAGACAGAGCCTCACTCTGTTATCTAGGCTACAGTGCAGTGGTACATTCATAGCTTACTGCAGCCTTGAATTCCTGGGCTTAAGCAATCCTCCTTACTCAGCCTCCCAGGTAGCTGGGACTACAGGTGCATGCCATAATACTCAGCTTGTTTTTATTTTTTGTAGAGATGGACTCTTGCTTGGTTGCCCAGGCTAGTCTCAAACTCCTGAGCTCAAGTGATCCTCCTGCCTCGGGCTCTGAACATGCTGGGATTATAGACATGAGCCACTATTCTCAGACTCCAGTTTCTTCATTCATGTAAAAATACAAAATAATATGCTAGTGTTTTGGTTCCAAGCAAATTAATATATCTCTATCTAAGAAGAGGTGTTAATCAGGATTATCAATACTAGCTGTTATAACTACAATAATAATATAAAATAAGCCAGTGGAAAGTCCAACCTGCTTTCAGCAGCTGGGCTTATACCAGTGATCTGGGAATCCTGGCCTTTTCCCTCTAATGGCACCATTAGTTGGAGTCCTTTACTGGATCTTCCATATTCAGCCAGCCAACTGGCAGAGAGAACAAGGAAAATCCGGTATGGCCTGACCATCATGGACGTCACTTCTTCCCTAGCCTCAAACCTATCACATAGGAGGCTGGATGTAGGCTTCTTGTGTGTCCAGGAAAACAAAATAGAATAGAATCAATAAGCATCTAGCCAGTCTGTGCCACAGAGGGTTGTATAATGAGTATATGTTTCTGAATGTTTACTTATAATAGTCCCAATCTATTCTGAAATTATTAAAATTTCAAAACATTGCCATTATTTGGAGTACAGTGTCAGGGGAATGTTAGTTTAATCCAATGAATTTAGCATCATGAGTTTATATGTAAATATTCCAGTATGCATCGATGTGCTGAATATTTCTAATAGGATTAGCTAAATTTAGAATTGGGACTTATTTCAAAAGGAGTCTATCATAATTCTACGGCTTGACATTGATGTAGAGTCTAATAAGTATGTAGTTTTGGGAGGACCATGTGACAACAATCCCAACACCTCCCTTTTGGTGAACTTCAGGTTAAGAAAGCTTTGCTCTTGGCCAGGCGCGGTGGCTCAAGCCTGTAATCCCAGCACTTTGGGAGGCCGAGACAGGTGGATCGCGAGGTCAGGAGATCGAGACCATCCTGGCTAACACAGCGAAACCCCGTCTCTAC
>NC_045449.1:63875376-63939745 GCF_002776525.5 Piliocolobus tephrosceles | reverse complement strand
AAAGCTTTGCTCTTAAGAACTGAAGAGTTCCTTGCTTCATGCTTGATAAGATAAAATACATATGCATCTTTATTATCCCATTTAATTTTGCTTCTCCAGGCTGCGAATTCAATCAAGTCAGGAGTCACATCTATCCATTCACTATAAGATACCCTGAGCCACTGCTGTCCTCAGCTGACCTCCCACAGGCTTGCCAGAACCAATTTTGTCGATTTCATCCTATCTCTACATTCAGAACCATCACGTCGGCAGCTTGAAGTTAACTGTGCTGGGTGCCTCAGGTGTTTGGGTTGCTATAACCAACTACCATAAACAGATTAGCTTATAAACAGTGGAAACTTATTTCTGACAGTTCTGGAGTCTGGGAAGTCAAAGATAAGGCATCAGCATATTTGGCATTTGGTGTCTGCTTTTCCTCATAGATGACTTTCTTTTCACTGTAACCTCACATGGAGGAAAGCACCAGTATCTTTCTGGGGTCTCTTTTATAAAGGCATGAATCGTATTCATGAGGGCAACCCTTCAAGACCTGATCACCTTGCAAAGGCCCTGTCTTAGTCCATTTTTTACCAGTATAACAAAATACCACAGACTGCGCAATTTACGAAGAACAAAAATTTGTTTTTCAGTGTTCTGGAGGCTGAAAAGTGTAAGATCAGGGTGCCAGCGAGTTTAGTCTGTGGTTTGAAGATGGCACCTGGTTGCCACATCCTCAGGAGAGGAGGAATGCTGTGTTCTCAAGTGGCAGAAGGGAGAAAGAGATGGACCCATTCCTGCAAGCCCTTTTCATAGCAACCTTAATCCATTGATGAGGGTAGAACCCCCATGATCTAAACACCTCCCATTCCCATTAGTTCCCACCTCCCAACGCAGTTGCATTAGGAGTTAAATTGCTAACCCACAAAATTTGGGGCCCACATTTAGACCATAGCAGTCTCTGTCTCCTAATACCATCATGTTGGTGATTAGGTTTCAACATATGAATTTTGGAGGAACACAAGCATTCAGGCCATAGCAGTGGGAGTATTTGCTACACAAAAATCTCCCAACATTAATGATGAGAGCTTCCCCCAACCTTGGAGAGTTGACACACATCATTGACACAACTTACTACATATTTGTCAGCAGCATAATTGTCTCAGGACAAGCTAGATGATGCTGTGGTTACAAATATGCCCCAAATCTCAGGGTCTCAACAAAACGACAGTGTATTTCTTGTTCATATTATGTGTGCTACACAAGGTGATTGTACTCACTGTGGTCTGTTAGGGTAACAGGTTGACAGAGACATCATCTTGTCATGGCTTCTTTAATCACAGCTGACATGAGAAAGGGGAGTCCTGAAGCCTCTATCCAGAACTGACTGATGCCATTTCTCTTATTTAATTGACCAAAGCGAGTCATTGGCCACATCTAACCTGATGATGGCAAAGGAATGAAATCCTTCCACGTGCCTTAAATAGGAATGAACTAGAATTATTTGATAAACAACAGGACTAATGGCATTGGAGTAGCATTCAGTAAATAAGAGCATATCCTTCATGAACAAACTCAGGCACAGGTGACAGTTTTACTTCTTACCTGGTGGGTGACTTTGGCCAGCTAGTTAACTTCTCTATACCTCAGTCTTTTTAACTCTAATATGCATCATCATAATTGAAACAGTGTGTCTATATTTTGGAACACCAAGGAAATGATACTTAATACCAAACAGTAGATTAAAAAGATGCTGCTACTTAGGGCCAGAGGCAAGTTGCCTGGGTATTCTGGCTTCCCTGAGACCAGAGAAGAACAATATTTAGGCACACTTGTAATTTATGCTATGCCAAGGGTGTGCCCAGTACATAGGAAAAGTACATCGCTCAATACATCTTAGTTTATGCTACTATTATTTTATTAGTAGCTCAATTAATATTAAATGAGTATATGGATGTGAGCCACACAGAGAATGTGAGGTTGATAATAGTATTTTCCCTTTGCAGATGGAGAAACTGAAGATCAGTGGGGTTAGCCTTTACCCAAGTCCCAGATGTGCAGGAGACATTTTGAGGAGTTCCATCTGAGAACTCTGACTTCAGATCCAGTGCCTAACAATGAAACCATAGCATCCACACTTACTTCCCTGAGGGAATATAGCCATTGTGTGCAGTATGAGAAATCAACTTGAATTTGATTCCACTTGCCTCCCTTAAATAATCAAGTTCCCTGATGCTCTTATCGGACATTTGTATTTACTTTTGTTTAAAGACTATTTTTAGAACATTTCAAAATTTTAAAATGAGGGTATCACCTCTATTTGGCCTGAAAATATATGGGAAATGGCTTTTTCCTTCAAGATAGACGATGTCAAGGAGATGTGTTATGTTCAGGACTGCCCAATGTTTTAGGAAACTTTAAACTCACTCGAAGAAAGAAATGTACTGTTTACCCCATCACTATGCTTCAAGCACTTGTGTCTTCTCTGGCCAATTCAGAGCAATAGATAAGGCAGGGCGTTTCAATTCCACTCAACTCTACATGACATATGCATTATTGGGGATTTCTTCAAGTTGCCCTAAAAGTGAGGGAAAGTTCCTAAGAAAATTTATCACCATTATCCTAATTACAAGAAGGGACAGATTTATTAGATGGTTATATTGAACAAACCCCGGTGGTTTCAATAACCTATAAGCTCAGCAACCAGGAAGTGATTTCACTGGTTGCCTGAGTGAGAATGAATTATGTTTGTTATCCCAAGAGGGCTTGTATATTTTCCAATGCAATGAGACACTATTTCTTTTTCTTTTGCTCAGGAAAACATAGAATTGAAAGAATTTTGATATCATTCTACTTCATTACCTCGATCAGAGTAAAGACTAAACCTGTCTTTAGATCTGTTAAAATGATTGTAAATTTGATTCCTTTTCTTCTCCTTACCTCACTCGAGCCCCAAATCTCAAGGGTAACAGGAAATAGGGACTAAAACAAAGTCTATCTTCAAAGCTTTCAGCACTATTATCTGCACCATGGGAAAGGAAACATTTGATAAAGGAATTAAAACAGAAATATTAATGGATTGGTGTGGGAGAAGGGAAGTTTTAATTCTGCCTGGTTACCTTGCAAGGTCATGCTGAACTTTGCAAACTTCAGTTAAACTGCAGAAGTACCTTAGAGGTATAGGATTTAGTATTTCTTTACACTTAAAAACACAAAGTAGTTCATTAAATGGAATTTGGATTGCCTGTAAAAAGTCACTCAGTAAAACTGATTCAAATTTTTTTCGAGTTTTTTTCCACCTCAGATCTAGGTTTTTATTGCCATATCTGTTATTAACACAATAACATGTGATTCATGAAGCACAGCCTTTGAACACCTCCATAAATGAGTCAAATGCATTGAAATACATATTGATGACATTTACAACAGAATCCAGTACTGCAGAGCAGTTTCACTCACATACAAGAAATCTTTCAATCCTTTTCTGCCATTAAGAAGCAAAAGAAATAGAAACTTTTTCAGGATGGCCGTGTGTATTCAAAGGCATTGCTTCATTACAGTCTTTAAATCTGCTTCAAACAGATCCACATTAAATATATACCACTTTTATTTGTCAATTTGAAATTAATTTTGAAAGCAGCTTCAATTTTCATAAATTGTGGATTTGGATTTTTGTGTTTCTGTACCAAGAAACTCACTTTTTAATTTGAAAGTCAGAGTTGGCTTGGATATTTAGATTTCCTTATGTTATTGCAGCAGAGAAAAATAAATAAAATGTATTTCAGATAATACATTGAATGTTAATACATATTCTTTCATCTTACAATGAACTGGGAAAACCCCTGGAGACTGTGCCTGATAAGGATGTGAGATGACAGAGGCAGGAGGGCCCCACACAAGAGGCTTCAGGACCTCCTTGCAAAGAGCACAGAACCCGACTGCAGGCAGCCAAAAGAGGCTCAGAACCCTCTTCTGCTGATGGCCAGTCAGGACCAGCAAGAAAGCATATCTTGCAGAGTTTCATTTTTCTTCTCTACAAAGTAGAGCAATAAGATTTACTTCTTAGGACATCTGGGAGTATTAACTGTGCTTATTTCAGTCAAGTACTTAGTTTAATATGATGCCTACAACAGAATGGCTGTATTAGACAGAATAATGCCCTGCCAAAGACGTCTACATTCTAATCCCTGGAACCTGCTAATATGGATCCTCACTTGACAAAGGAAAATGAAGGTTGGAGATGGAATTAAGGTGGCCAATTAAATGGATCATCCAGACAAGTCTAAAGGGATCACAAGCACCATTAAATGTGGAAGAAGGTAGTAAAAGAGGCAGCATCAGAGTGAGGCAGAGCAAGTCTTGATTGGCCATTGCAGACTTTGAAGACGGAAAAGTAGCATAGGCCAAGTAATGTGGGAAGCCTCTTAAAGCTGGAGAAGGCAAGAAAATAGTTCTCGTTTAGCCCAGTGAAACCTATTTCATACTTCTGATCTCCAGAAAAATAAAGCAATAAATCTCATTTGTTTTAACCCTCAAGTTTATGGCAATTTATTACTGCAGCAATGAGAAACTAAGACACTGGCTAACCAACAAATAAAACTTTTTTTTTTAAAAAGACAAGATCTTGCTCTGTCACCCAGAGTGGAGTGAAGTGGCGCAATTATAGCTCACTGCAGCTCAGACTCCTGGGTTCAAATAATCCTCTCACCTCAGTCTCCCAAGCAGCTGGGACTTCAGACACACCACCATGCTGGGCTAATTTTACATATATATATAAAAATATATATTATATATATATATTATATTTATTATTTTTTATTTTATTTTATTTTATTTATTATATTTATATATTTTATATATTTATAGATTAAGTCTCCCTGTGTTGCCCAGGCTGGTCTCAAACTCCTGGGCTTAAGCCATGCTCTTGCCTCAGTTTCCCAAAGCGCCAGGGTTGCAGACATGAGCCACCATATCCGGCCCCAAATAGAACTTTTGATGGTGAACAAAGTAAGTTCTATGTGAGAATGGCAAATTGTGTCTGATGTGACTCCTTGAGAGTGGATGTTCTTTGGAAGATTGAACAGAATGTAAAAGAAAATCAAATGTCAAAATTAAGACAGTTTTGAATGTTTTCAAAATTAAGACAGGCTGGCACAGTGGCTCACACCTGTAATCCCAGCACTTAGGAAGGCCAAGGCAGGCAGATCATTTGAGCCTTGGGGTTCAAGACCAGCTTGGGCAATATGGTGAGACCTGTCTCTAAATAAAAAAACAAGACTAGAGAGGAACATAAACACAGAAACAAGACAGTTCTTCAAGAAATTAAGTATCAAGGAAAGGGTTATGTCTTGCTAGATCACACCAACATTTTCTGAACAAATACACATTTGATACAAGTTTCACTTAATAAAACTTTCAATGAATCAGCGAATAATTCTAAAAGCTCCCTTTTGTGATCACTTCAATGTGCCTAGTTTTTCACAAGCCTGTTTGGCAATTACAACAACCTTCTGAGTTGATTACTATTGTATTTATTTTGTAGATACAAAACAGGTCCAGATATGTCATTTGTCAAAATAAATTCAGTAAATTAATGGCAGACCCAAGATTCAAACTTTTCTCCCATCCAAAAGCCCATGTTATTCTGTGCTGTTACATGTATGTGACTTTCAAGGACAAACCATTTATTTGTGCAACAAGGATGCCTATATGCCAGGCACCATGTTACTAAAGCTGTAATGATAAGCTAAAGATACATGTATTCTGTATTCACAAATGATTAGATCAGCAATATCCTAATATATGACCAATACAATGTTGAGGGACATACAAGGTTATAGAACCATAACAGGTGAATCTGACCCATTAAAATTACAGAATAATGGAAGGTGTTCTGAAGTCAAATTCAGGACGTGGAGGGTGAGTGGGTGAGAGTTAAGCAAAAATGGAATCAGAGGAAGTAAGAGAATAATAGACCTGAAGGCAAAACACACACACACACACACACACACACACACACACACACACACACACAAGGAAAAGAAAAGAAAAGAAAAGAACACTGTGCCGAATGAAAGTTGAGAATAAATGGAAGGTAGACGAGAAGGGTGAGAAGTGAGAAGTGACAATAAATGGGGCTGACGTGGTGGTAGGTGGGTATAAGAATGGAAGCCTTGCTCCCATCTTATCCCAAGGTCGATATAAGTGTAAGAAGGGAACAGCATAATCAGATTTGCATTTTTGGTAGATTCTTTTGATTGGCGTGTGGGATGGATTAACAAGGGAGTATATGCTTCATTACACGGCTGCCACAGGTAGTATGACAAGGTAATGGCAATGAGGGTAGAAAAATTATAACATTTGAGAAAAGCTTGATAAGCAGAATTAACAGAACTGCATTAAGGGGAAGATTTTCGTTTTAAAATAAAAGAAGTTGCACTGAATCAGGTTTCTGGTTTAGTTAATTTATACAGAGCAATGAGCAGGAGCCTTTTGGGGGAGGACAATAATGATTTATTTTTGGGCAAGTGGAGATTAAGATACCTACAAAACTTTTAAAGAGACAAGTCCACTAGAAGTTAAGCCAAAACCACAAGTTTGATTTTAAAATAGACTTATTAACTGAACATAAAGTGTGTCTGTGTGTGTGTGTGTGTGTGTGTGTGTGTTTAGTACGTAGATAGTAATTAAATCCATGAAAGGATGATAAAGTCTAAGTGTTAAAGTAAGGACTAAATAGATCCAAGGGCAGAGCCCTGAAAACCAGCAACCTTTAACAAGTGAGCAGAGGACAGGGAACCTGCAAAAGAAATATAAGCAGGAAGAGAGAAAAATAAGGGCCTAGAAGGGTAGAAGACAGAGAAGGAAAGCAAGTCAAGAATCATAGAGTGGGTGTTTACTAGAGTCTGAAAGTCAAGGAGAATATTTGATTGTTTTCCATGATTATTTATGTCAAATGTCCACACTTAACAATCCCTCTCTACCTGAGATGTTCTTCATGCATCTACATCTCCCCTCCCCAGCCTTCCATAGAACTCATTCATCTTTGAAGCTATACCTGAAAATTTCCTTCCTCTGAAACAAGGCAGGACCTCCTGCTACATGTTCAGTAGCACCCTGGCCTTTTCCTTTAAAGAGCCATCAGAATCATGGTAGGTTAGAAATAAGTGAATAAATACATATCCAGCTAATGCCTTGCTCCTTGTTCTATTTTCAGCACCCTCTCTGCAGTGCCTGGTATAGAGCAGAAATTCGGTAAATGAAGTCTGTGTGTTTCATATATGAATAACCAGTTACTGCTCAATAAGCATTTGTTATGTTGAGGCAGTATTGAAATTAAGTGTACATACTCTACAGCCATATTGCCCGTGTTCTAATCCCATCTGAGCCACTTCTTAGCTATGTGATTTTGTGCTATTACTTAGCCATATAAACCTGCAAACTAAGCAGAAAATCTCTTGGATTCTATTTATGAGTTGTTAATTTTCTCTGTAAGATTTTGAGTCTATATAATTTCACTCTAAAATCCGTCTTTTATAAAATGACCCCATAGATCATGATCTCTACCCTATCTTCCCCAACAGAGTTACAATGAGGATGACATGTGATAATGTATCTGAAAGTGTTTGTAAGTTATTAAAACCAAAACAAAACAATGCTCAATTACCGAAGCGTTGATTAGCCCAACTGGCACCTGAAATGATCTTTGATCTATGTCTGGATTTACTGTTGGTTTAGTTTTAATGACGGCTGCATACTCTGTTGTTTGAACAGCGATTCTCAGACTTGGAGTGGAGCAGGTGGATTCAGTAATAGCTTAATTGTATGTGTAGAATAAGGCTTGGCAGTTTCAATAATATTCACCGTGATAAAACAGTGGAGAAAGACGAATCCCCCTGGGTAGATCTAAAAGTCTAAAATAGTAACAGCAATTACCCAATTTTTCTGGCCTTGGAGAGTCACGCTACGTCTGAAAAGCAGTAGAAAGAGGTCCTGATTTCAGAAACATGTGGCCTCTGTTTTGAATCAAAGTGGGATTAGTTGGCATGATCTAAAGCTTTTTTGTCACACACACAACAACAACATACTCCTGGCACAAATACATCATAGGCCTGTTTTAGTATAAGTATGCAATTTGAATCACTTATCTTTTTAAAAGAGGGCCAAGTTACTCCGTAGGCAACTGATATAGTTCGGATCTGTGTCCCAGCCAAATCTCATGTTGAAATGTCATCCCCAGTGTTGAAGGTGGGGCTTGGTGGGAGGTGCCTGGATCATGGGGGTGGATCACTCATGAATGGTTTAGCATCACCCCTTGGTGATGAGTGAATTCATATGAGATTTGGTGGTTTAAAAGTGCATGGCACCTCCCACCCCTACTCTCTTGCTCCTGCATTTTCCGTGTTATGTGCCTGCTTATGCTTCAGCTTCTGCCACGAGTAAAAGCTTCCTGAGTCTCCCCTGCCAACAAGCCAAGCAGATGCTGGCACCATGCTTGTACAGCCTGCAGTGCTGTGAGCCAATTAAACCTCTTTTGTTTATAAATTACTAAGCCTTGGGTGTTTCTTTATAGTAATGCACGGCTGGCCTGATAGAGCAACTAACTCTATCCCCAGTTTTGAATCTCCTGTGTGCAACAGTACAACGATGTGGATTATTGACTGCAGGAAGAACTAAAATCTGTGACAAAGACTAATTTTATGTTTGATGCCAACTCACTTCAAAGTGGCATGCGATTACCAATCCTCCTGCCTCCCTCACTCATATGCACACAGACTTGGAGTTTTACTGTCATCCTTTATGCCCAAGAGAAAAAAAAAAGTTGTAGATAAACATTAATTTCAAGCAGTCTACACAGGAGTCAGCAAACTTTTCCCGTAAAGTGCTAGAAAGTGAATATTTTAGGTTTTGCAGGCCATGCAGTCTCTGTCACAACTATTCATCTCCACTGTTGTAGTGCAAAAGCACTACACATATATCTAAGCAAGTGACTGCAATTGTTTCTCAATAAAACTTTATTTACAAAAACCAACAGCAAGTCAGATTTGGCCCATGGGCTATGGTTTGTCAACCTCAACCCAACAGCATCATGTTACCCTTTTGAATATTAACATGTAAAATATGTTTATAAACTGTGGCATTCAGAGGTATAGAATCCTTCAGGATGTAACATTTACACCATGGGCTTACTGTTTTCAAAGAAACCCAAGACATGCCCCAATTTTTTTAAATTTATTTTTTATTTATTTATTTTTTTAAATTGTACCCTAAGTTCTGGAGTACATGTGCAAAATGTGCAGTTCTGTTACATAGGTATATATGTGCCATGGTGCTTTGCTGCACTCATCAACCCATCATCTACATTAGGTATTTCTCCTAATGCTATGCCTCCCCTTGCCCCCCGTCCCCGCAATAGGCCCCAGTGTGTGATATTCCCCACCCTGTGTCCAAGTGTTCTCATTGTTCAATTCCCTCCTATGAGTGAGAACATGCAGTGTTTGGTTTTATGTTCTTGTGTTAGTTTGCTGAGAATGATGGTTTCCAGCATCATCCAAGTCCCTGCAAAGGACATGGACTCATCCTTTTTCATGGCTGCATAGTATTCCATGACATATATGTGCCACATTTTCTTTATCCAGTCTACCATTGATGGGCATTTGGGTTGGTTCCATGTCTTTACTATTCTGAAGAATGCCGCAATAAACATCTGTGTGCATATGTCTTTATAGTAGAATGATTTATAATCCTTTATAATCATTTGAGTATATACCCAGTAATGGGATTGCTGGGTCAAATGGTATTTTTAGTTCTAGATCATTGCCTGATTTTAGCATCAAAATGTTATCTCCTAGTCAACTGCTTTCACTTGGAAGTGGTACTTCATCTAAATATGTACCCTGATTTTTAATTTAAAATTTGTCACAGTGGCATAGTAAATCTGATTAACTTGTTTAAAAGGTAAGTTAAGGAGATTTTTTTAATGTTGAATATTCAATGGAATAAGTAAGTCACTGCAGATAATCCACTAGGTAATCAAAAATCTCTATGCCTTTTTGCCTTCTCTTTTACTGTTTGCCTTCTAAATAGCAAGCAACTTGTCAATTAGTTTAGAAGAGATTAATCTGAAATATAATATAAAGTCTCTAACAATTACATTAACATCTTCTCTGTCAGAAGGCAAATATCATTGCATTTTAGGCACCTGAAATGAACAGAAGATTCACCAACCGCCGCCTTCTTTCATGAGAAATCCTCTTCTTTTTTTTTTTTTTTGTTTTTTGTTTTTTTTTTGAGACGGAGTCTGGCTCTGTCTCCCAGGCTGGAGTGCAGTGGCCGGATCTCAGCTCACTGCAAGCTCTGCCTCCCGGGTTTACACCATTCTCCTGCCTCAGCTTCCGGAGTAGCTGGGACTACAGACGCCCGCCACGTCGCCCGGCTAGTTTTTTTATATTTTTAGTAGAGACGGGGTTTCACCGTGTTAGCCAGGATGGTCTCGATCTCCTGACTTTGTGATCCACCCGTCTCGGCCTCCCAAAGTGCTGGGATTACAGGCTTGAGCCACCGCGCCCGGCGGGAGAAATCCTCTTCTTATAAAATTATTTAACTTTTATTACTGAAAGAAAATGACTTTATGATTTAGGCCATTGACCCTAAGTACTAGAAATTATCTGTAAATCTTCACCAGAATCTTCAGCTTGTTATACGAAGTACTATGGAGATTGTTAACAGAGATGTAGATAAACAATTGACTTTTTTTTGCTAATCCTTTTTATTATTGTTGTTTTTGACCATTTCTGTTGCTCTATGTTTTAAGAAAACAACTGGATGTTTTAAAAGGAAAAGATATCCATATGAATGGATGAGAAAAGGAAGCCAAACAGAAAATAAGGAGCACTGAGAAGAGGTTAGGTCTACCTACTGCCCAGTGCCAGAGATTCTTAGAATATATTAATGGGATTGTTCTTACAATTATTCCCAACATGATAAAACCTTTAGTTTTCCATTTCAAGAGCTTTTTCCCTTTCAGGAAATTGAAGAGCTAATAATGGGAAGGTTAATTCTTTCCCCATTGTATGCAGGTCAGGCATGACTACGGACAGATGCAAGCTAGTCTTTTTCTATTATTGTTTTCATGAAATCCAGCTCAGGGTCTTATTCCGCTTGAGCGGTAATCTGATACAGGTGAGTGTTGAAGCGGGCTCTCTGACCTACCTTGTTGCAGAACAGCTGTGGCTTCAGTGTGTCTGACCTTGATAAAGAACCTCAGTGCTCTTAAAGATCTGACTGGTCTAAGCAGTCAGGACCAGATAGTGCCTGCACCATTCTCTGAGCTCCCATATGTTATGTAATAAAATATGTTGATAGTTATTTCACCACCATTCTAGAAGAATCATAGCTTTTTGACCTGTGTCAGAAATCTAACTAAAGGCTAAGGCTGGTTACATTTATGATAGATATACAAGTATCTTTATAGAACTTAAAAGAGAATCACGCAAAACTACTTTTTTTTTTTTTCCTTTTTTTGAGACAGAGTCTTGCTTTGTTGCCCAGGCTGGAGTGCAACGGTGCTATCTCTGCTCACTGCAACCTCCACCTCTTGGGTTCAAGCGATTCTCCTGCCTCAGCCTCCCACTCGTAGCTGGGACTATAGGGGCCCACTGCCACACCTAGCTAATTTTGTATTTTTAGTGGAGACGAGGTTTCACCACATTGGTCAGGCTGGTCTCGAACTCCTGATTTCATGTGCTGCTCCGACCTCTGCCTCCCAAAGTACTGGGATTACAGGAGTGAGCTACCGTGCCCAGCCACCAAACTATTTTTCAGGAAAGCGAAAATCTGAAATTCGTCATTTATTTGAAGTTTGCTTAAGGGGAACGGGCAGGGGAAAACAAAAGGGAGAATTTTTAAATGGAAGCCTTCACCTCCCCTCCCCATTCTTTTTCTTTGTAAATTATGTCCCAGTTAATGGTAAGAACATGAACTTCTTAGAAGAAACAGAGACCTGGGTTTGCTTCAGGTCACCAACCCTCTCTTGGCACAAGTCTCTTGGACTGCAAGTCACATTTCTCAGTTAAATATTTTTCAGTGGCACTGCAGCTGACTTCATACAATCTTTATGTTGTGGACCATCAGATATCTACATCTGACTGTGTTTCTTTTCTAGTTTTCACATCAAACAGGAGCAGTAAAAATGGATGGAATCGGTTAAAATTTTAAACTATAATCAGTTGCTAAGTTAGCTGTGAGTCTGTGAAACGAAGTACTGGCAGTTATAGGCAGGTATTCAACCAGGAAATGATAGATGAGCAGGAAGAACTGCTGGGCAAGATGATCTTGAAATTTATGAGTCAAAAAAAATCAAAAAGTTTGCTGTCCTTTTAATCCCACTCGCGGTGTTAAATTTACGATTCAAAAAAATCAAAATGTTTTCCGTCCATTTAATTCCACTCATGGTGTTAAATCTATGCAAATACATAGATCTAATGTCATTTCATTCTGTTGTACTGTGCGATCAGTTAACTGTCAAAAACTCTTTACAAAACTGCCATGAGATAAGTGGGAGTTATATGATGAGAACACATGGACACATAGAGAGGAACAATCCGCACTGAGGCCTGTTGGAGGGCGGAGGGTGGGAGGAGAGAGAGGGTCAGGAAAAAAAAACCAGTGGATACTTACTAGGCTTAATACCCAGGTGAGGAAATAATCTGTACAACAAACCCCCATGAGACACGTTTACTTATGTAACAAATCTGCACATCCTGCACATGTGCCCCTGAACTTCAACTAAAAGTTAAAAAAAAAAAAAAAAAATAGAAATACTCATTCTCTTCACCCAATAGACCCATTTTCATTCAGCTGAGGAAACGCATTGATATGACCAGGTGTTTTTGCCTCTGACTGGGCAATTTGAGTAATGGTAAGAAAAGTGGAAGTCTCAGTTGGAAATTGTAAGTAGAGAGAAAAGCAGATCATTCTCCAATATTTCCACAAGGTAGATTGTGTTACATTCTCATGTTAATGACTTGGACTCAATACAAAATGAGATGTAGAAAACTGCCAAGATACATCTCTTGTTCTCCTTCTTTAACAGTAAGTGTCATTGGATGGCCGTTATTAAACACAAGTTACTCGTTTGTCTTCCTTTTTAGACAAACACCATCTATTATCCCACTAGGGCCTTTTTTCAAAAAGAGGGACATTGCAAGTCTTGGCATTGCCTGCACCTTACTGCAGCCTTGCTTCTGACTGCAGGCAGACATTATCCCCTAGCAGATGGAAGATTTGGCTTATGTTAGATTCTTTATCAGTGTGTCTCTGGTGCATGCAGGGAGACATTTTTAAAAGCAAGGTGATCGTTGACACAACATAAGTCTGCTGTTCTAATTTGAAAGAATGAGAACTACGATTGAACCACAATCAATAAACAAACAAGAACGGCTGTCTGCAAAACTTCCCGATTAGACTTGGGAGTGTTGCATTCACTGATCTGAAAATTAGCGTAGCTGTTTCACTCATGTGGATGGACAAATTTAAATGAATCAATACTTTCCTTGGACTAGAACACCCCTATATGTGTCTGCTGCCACCAACAGATACTCAGAAAAGCCTTAAGTTTGTTCTTATTTCTTTCCTATGATTGTTAATTATGATAATTCAGATTTTTGTGCCCACTCAATTCATTTTATATGAGTCATTCTGAAATGACTCATATTTTCATAAAAATAGGTAATGACAAGCATCTGTATTTAATAGGCCCAATAAATTTTAATGTAAACAGAAGTTAATTTATTATCTGTAAGAGATTAAATGCTTTGATTTTGAAGAGCAAGGTATAAACAGATATAAGGTACTATAAAAAATGAGTTTTCTATAAAAATTAGTTAAAATTAGATTGTGTATAGATGATATTTAAACATATTTGTATCAAGAATCTTCAATCAACATTAAAATGGAAAGAATTTAAAGATTTGACCCTCAACATTATTTTCTCCTTTTGCCTCAGATGGAATTTTCTCATCCAGAAACACACACATACACACACACACTTGTATACCCATACATACATGGCAACTCATATACACCCATTGATAGTTCTGATACTCTTGCACTGAACTGCATGGGTTCAAACCTACCAAATATTCACATTAGCAAGGTTCTGTGTAGGGTGCAGACATTGTAAAATAACTAGATAATAGACTAATTTGACCCCATTACCTCTAGCACCTAATCATATTTATGTTTAAGTGACATGCAGCTACAGATGTCGTATTACAAAGAATATCATGTATTCTTTTCTATGGTACATTTTCTAAAAATTAAATCTGAACGTTCCATGTTTGTAGTTGTTTTAGTTATTGCAATGGCTTTCCAAATGGAGTTATAACAGCCATCCTTTCCACTCTCAAATGTAGTCTCTGCATTGCTAATAAAGTACTCTTTATGCATGCAGGATTTGATCAGCGAGGTCCCCTGCTTTCAAATCCCTCTGGTTCCAAATTTCTTTCAAAATGAAGTACCACTTCCTAAAGTATAGACTCCAAGGCATTTTGCAAACTGATTCCACTGTATCTGTCCTGGCTCATGGCTTGCTATAAACTTTGCTAATCCTGCTCCTTTATGTCTCTTATGGTCTTAAGGGAGATGAAATAATTTACAGCAACTCAAGCATGCCATGCAATATATGTTGAGTGCTTCCCATGCAAAATATGCACCCATGCAATATAGTGGTTGAGTACTTTCTGTATGCCTTGTTCTGTAGTAAATATGGGATACGTAAGCAAGAAAATATGAGAAAACAGATATATGATTCTTCGAAAGGCTGTTTTGATGTCCTCATGTTGTTTTGACTTGGCCCAAAACATGAATTATTGGAATTTTACATTTTCATGATTTTTATCTTGACCCGTAAAGAAATTATCTTACCACATTCCTAGGCTTCACGCCATTGCTCTCACCATCACCCCACTAAAGGGAAAAATGACAGCTAGAAATAGGGAGAGGTTCATAGGTGGAGTGCCAAACGGAACATAGAGTGAGGCACCATTTAGATTCACTTGGCACATGTTTCTTTTTCAGATAAAACCATTAGTTAATTGTTCCTCCTCTAAGAGTTACTTGTCCCTGGAATTGTGTGCATCTCAAGTTCTTTAGGTCTCTCCTTAAAGTTATGTATTGTTGAATGAAGGATAGCTGGACTGAAATATGATTTATTTTTCTTGTGTCCAGAGTACAGCTACTAAGCGTCTTCTAAGATTGTACTATTGCACATATATTTAATATCATTAAGGCCTTACATGATAAACCTTGGGGACAGAATTGAAATTTTGTAAATACTAACTCAGTTTGAATTAGGCTTTTGAAAATATCTCTAGCACTTTTAATTTTTTTTTTTTTTTTTCTTTTTTTTTTGAGACAATCTCGCTCTCGCGCAGGCTGGAGTGCAGTGATGCAATCTCGGCTCATTGCAAGCTCCGCCTCCCGGATTCACGCCATTCTCTTGCCTCAGCCTCCACAGCAGCTGGGACTACAGGCGCCCGCCACCATGCCCGGCAAATTTGTTGTATTTTTTAGTAGAGATGGGATTTCACCGGGTTAGCCAGGATGGTCTCAATCTCCTGACCTTGTGATCCACCCGCCTCGGCCTCCCAAAGTGCTGGGATTACAGGTGTGAACCATCGCGGCTGGCCCATTTTTTGTATTTTTTAAAAGAGACGGGGTTTCGCCGTGTTAGCCAGGATGGTCTCGATCTCCTGACCTCACGTCACTTTTAATTTTTAAAAGGGATATATTTTCTAGTAAAAAATTCAAATAATTTAAACAACAAAAATAACTGGAAATAATCTAAAGTAGGAACGGGGTTAAGGGCAGTGTTTTGTATACATTACTTCATAATAAAAAGGGATTTTTTTGCACACTGATGTGAATATTGTGATGAATCCTGCTTCAATTAGGTTCAGGAGAGTCATGCATAATTGTCAGTGTGTAGTAAAAATTGGATAAATTATCTTTTTTCTCATTTTTTCTTGTTTATTTATCCCATGTTTACTACAGAACAAGGCATACAGAAAGTACTCAATCCATATATTACATGGGTGCGTATTTTGCGGTGGAATCTTACATAAGGAGATTGCCAAAGTGCTGTGAGAAAAAAAAAAAATCACATAGATACTCTTTGTGGGAAGAGAAAGGGACTCAGAGCAAACAAAAGAAAAAAGTAACCGTTAAATTGTAGTTTGAGGTCTCCTCAGAGATTTACCAACAATTTGAGAAGGAGGAAGGACATTCTATGCCGAGGTAACAAGCCTGCACAAAGACCTCAATAGAGGAAAGAGTCGTCATTTTAATGGAAAAAGAATGATTTCGTGTAATTGAACACTGAGCTTTATCAAGGTCCAGATGGGATTTCTGGCAGAACCAATTTACGTGTTCTGAGTTTCAATAGATTCACACAAAAAGTAAGACACTAAATCTTAGAAAAGTCAACTTTATCAAAACAGCTTACAGTATAAAATGTCACGTTGGTAGGCTGACAATTGTCCCCAAAGATATATTTCAATCCTAGTAACCTGTGACTACATAGCCTTATGTAATAAAAGAGATTTTGCAGATGTGATTAAATGAAGGATCTTGAGATTTTGAGATTATCCTGGATTAACTGGGTGGGCCCAATATAATCACAAAAGTTCTTATAACTAGGGAGGCATGAAGGTCAAAATCAGAGAGATGTGAAGTTGGAAGCAGAGACTGGACTGAAGTCCTTTGGTGGTGGTAGAAGGGGCCACAAGTCAATTAATAAAGATGGCCACTATAAGCTAGATAAAGCAAGGAAATAGATTTTCCCCTAAAATCTCTAGAAGAAAAACAATTCTGACAATATTTTGATTTTAGTCCTAAAGATCTACTTCGGACTTCTGACCTCCAAAACAGTATGATAATAAATTTGTGCTATTCTAAGCCACTAAGTTTGTGGTAATTTATGACAAGAGCAATAGGAAACTAATACACTCACTGCATTGGATATCTGTTTTTTCTGTTTTGTTTTATCACTGTTTTGCCAATGATGTTTTTCTTAGAATACTTAATTTAAGAGACTAGAAAGTACATAAAGAACGTTCATGGTGCAATACTTGCTGACATATTTCTCCTTGTGTTTTCACTTTTGTGAAACAAGGCACATCTACTAAAAATAACTTTGAGAAAAGGAGTTCAAGACCAGCCTGGGCAACATAGTGAGACCCCACCTCTAAAAAAGAAAGTAAAAACTACCTTGGCATGGTGGCATGTACCTATAGTCCCAGTTACTCTGGAGGCTAAGGCAGGAGTGTTGCTTGAGTCCATGAGTTCAAGGCTGGGGTGAGCTATGATCACACCACTGCATTCTACTGCCCTCTAGCCTGGGCAACAGAGCAAGACTCCATCTCTAGAAACAAAGAAAACAAAATCTCCAAAGGGTTATAGTAATGATCAGTGATACAGATCTTTGAACAAAGTAAGTGACTATTTGGGATAGAGAACCCTAAGTCAGTAGCTTTCACAAAGAAACTTATGATGGCTAGCACAATTGTGAAGAAAATGTAAATACGAGGTAGACAGAAGCTATCAAAACAAAAGGTAACTGAACCGTACACAGACCAGTAGCTGCTTCCTAATTCATCATAGTGAAATTTCTTTGAGTAGTGGAAGACAAGAGAGATACTTGTTTATTTGTGGCCTTTCTTGAGATTAATGGCCTATAAATTTTAATTGTTTGCTAGTTGTTGGTATATTTTTCAAGATGGCAGGGATTCAATACTTTCAGAGGTAATAAATTGTTCAGTTGTGCTAAGTATATTTAAAAAATGAAGGAAAAAGTAAAAATATCATCTGGATATCATCTTCACAACAAAAGTGCATTGATGGTTACTGAGTATATGCTTACCAAAGTACCAGAATGTCGTAGGACCATAGCATACGAATATTTACTCAGACAATCCAGATGGTTTTGCTTGAGGTGATCTTCAAGTACCCTTGCTAGTGTGTAGTTTACTCAGCCTAAATAAGTTGGTTTGGGAAAATAGTTAAAAATGTCTAGTATGGTAGGATACTTCCTTGAGAGTATGCAAATGCAGGAATCTTTCCGCTGGCCAGCATGCTTGAATTCTCTCTCTCAGCTCTTGGGCTTAGCCATGAGCATTCCATAGAAGACTGACATCCTCTGTGTTCTGTAACTTCCTGGAACTTTTCTGCAGTGCCTTCCAAGGTAACAATTCTTACACCACTCTCTTACCCTCAGGTTGAAATGCAATTTTTGTTTTAGCATTTTTTTTTTTGAGATGGCATCTCGCTCTGTCACCCAGGCTGGAGTGCAGTGGCATGATCTTAGCTCACTGCAAACTCTGCCTCCCAGGTTCAAGAGATTTTCCTGCCTCAGTCTCCCCAGTAGTTGGGATTACAGGTGTGTACCACCGTATCTGGCTAATTTTTGTATTTTTAGTAGAGACAGTGTCTCACCATGTTGGCCAGGCTGGTCTCGAACTCCTGACCTCAGGTGATCCATCCACCTCGGCCTCCCAAAGTGCTGGGACCACAAGTGTGAGCCACTACACTCAGTGTTTTTGCCCATTACATGTTTTAGATGCCATGGTGACATTTCATCCATTCCTACTAACCCTGCCTTTCAGTTCTCTTACACACTTGGGCCAAAAATGAATTTGCTCTTCGCTCCCTGCTTCTTCATCACAATCACCCAATAAAATGTACTCCATTCGCAGCTCTGGCTCTTGAAATACAAACCTGGGCCAAACCCTCAGCCCTCAGTTAATCTAAGGAAGAGATCAGACCCCAGTTACGTGGCTCAAAAATGGAGGATGTCTATTGGTGACACAGATGAAAGATCAATGATTTTTCTCAAAACTCAGTATAACTTGATGAGAGTGATTTTGAAACTTTAGATATTCAGAAAGGAAAAGAAAGAGAGGTGGGGTAAGGATTCAAAAAGGCTAAATTGGGCCCAAAGTCTGACCCCATTCAAAACGCCAGATTCTCCAATGTATGTGGGTGTGTCTGAAAGAGCAACAGGAAGGCCTGTGGTCTGGTACACGTTGGCCTAAGAAGTCACATCTGGCTAGTGGGAGATTAAAAATATTACTCTGATGTGTAAGTTACAGCTGAAGTCAAGGAGATGCAGCCTCTTACCTTCCAGCCACTGGGTAACATTAGAAAGTACAAAAATCACTCCAGTGGGGAGACTCGGTTGCTCTACAAAGGCAGAAACCTAGTAAGATCACGAGTCACCATGTCAAGCTACTACTTGGCATAAGCCATCATCCTGACCCGACGGAGTTTTGCTTGAATAGGTGGAGTCTGGATTTATCTTTCTCTAGCCGTGTTTCATTTCATGATTTTTGAATACAGATAAAGAGAAAAGAGATTGGGAAGCAGGAAGAGGATTGGGAGCAGTATCCAGGTTTAGAGTTTTGTGCCATTGAAGGTCAGAGGCAGAGAGACTCGAGCGTGGTGGCAGTGTGGAAATAGCAGCTCAGAAATCTACGTGGAGGCATGGGGAATGTAGTACTGATTAAGATTGGAGCTGAGTCCCAGGTTTCTTAGGATGTGATATTGGACCACCTGGACCACAAGTTTATAGGGGCAAAGTCCAAGACATCTGAATTGTATTAAGCACTCAGCGGGTCTTTCCTATACACTGAGGTTTCGGGACCTCTCGCCTACTGAAACGTGAGTGGAAAAATGAATACAAGGCATGCAGTTGGCAGAAGGCACAGGAATTTGGGAGGAGAGGTGATTGAAAATGGCACATACTGTATACTCTGCATAGTAAGTAAATTTTAAAATATATTCGATTACATATTTATAATATGTTTTACTTTAAGTTATAATTCTGTGGGCAATATAATCTATTCCAAAGGTAGAATAAGGTGTTATGAAGCATAGTGGACGTAAAGTCAGAGGTCCTGGATTACAGTCCTAGTGTGCCATGTATTGGCTTTGTGGGGTTGGCAAACCACTTGGCAAATCTCAGAGTCTGTTATAAGGACAAGTGAACTCATACGCATGGGTAGACTGTCAAAAATATGCACACAAAATGATAATGGTTATTTTATTTGTACTGTTAACATTTCTAACTAGTAATACATTATTTTGTAGACAACCAGCTTGGTCCTATAGACACATATTTTACTACAAAAGCAAATAAGATTTATTTTTCTAAAAGGTAAAATAGAGAAAATTTCAGAGAATAGAAAGCACTGCAAATTCTATCTGCAAGGATTTTCCTATCTCTGTATCTCTACAGAATTAAGGCAGCAGCTAGACAAGAAGATAATAGGAGACACTTTAGGGTGTTATGTGTGGTATATTTTAAAGCTTGACATAAAACATGATCCTTTCTCAGCAGCTCAGATAAGCAACCCCTGTGATTTCTGAAGCATTATCCAAGAGCTGATGGGCTGGATGCCCGAGAGTCCCTCTAAATAATTGAGTGCCTGTGGTCTAGCTCCAGAAAGCACAATTAAGTTCTCCAGAAAGACACTGATTTGCCAAGTTTAGTTACACCCTTAAGAGTTATCCACTTCGCTTAACAAGATTCCCTTTATGGAAAAGGAAAGAACATTCTACTCATTTGTCAGTAGGTATTACACAAATACCCTTCCTGGCAACTGTTGCAATTTGGTATTGTATGTGCTAATTCAGATTTTTTGAAAGTCATTTCACTCCCTAATATCACTAGGCACGGACACTTTGAGTAAGACCTTCAATCCACCGCTGCCCACTCCTTGCTGTCATATTCTGCAATAGATTGGGGTTTCCCCCACTTGGCAACTTTCTAAATTATTTTTTGCTTACTTAAGGAAATGAGAGAGAAAGAAAAGGAAGACTACCCTAAGTCTATAGGATGGAGAACAGAGAATTCAGAAGCTGTTGTCAAGTGTAGCACATCTTTGGATAAATTACAAGAAGGAAAACAGTAATATTAGTAATAATACTATTTAGATTGTAGGTGCTTGTGTTACAGAAACTATGCTGAATGATCTATTGACATGCTTTCACTTACATATTCCAGTAATCTCATGAAATCAAAATGAGATGGAAGCCAGTACAGAAAGGTATAGTGACTTGCCCAAAGTTCCACAGCAGTAAATCACAGTCAGAATATCAACTCAGACAGTCTGAGTCCAGAATAAGTATTTAGCTATTTCATACAGTTCTTACACTAATTACTTGGAATTATTTAGAATTTCTCCAAAAGCTAAATGTTACTTGTCCCTGTTGGTACAATTTGGCTAGTGGGCAGTTGGTTCTCGAGGAGATGATTAGTCTGCTTAACAATAATTAAATTGTGGGTTTTTCTGGCTAAGTAGTGTTCTGTGATATGTACTATTTTTAAAAGTGATTCCTGTAGCTATAATTTTTCTGTCCTAGAGTGGTGAGAGATACACAAAGAAAAAATATTCAGTTATAGGTAGAAAACCTGATTAACCACCAAGACAATATCATTTTAAGAATATTTGTCTAAGGAATTCATAATGAATATGAAATGAACTGATGAAACTGTAAGATGTTCTTTGATTGCTGGGGATATAATTAACACATCTCATCTAGAATGGGAGGGAAAAGCACCTTGAGTCTTAGCTAATTAAAGGATAGATATAACCTTGGTCACGGAGTTGAAAAGAACTTGTCACTTACTCCACCTTTAGGTCACTGGTATTTGGAAACATCATTCTTTCAGTGGTTGAAGATAATTTTCTGCAGTCATGGTGTTATAGTAACAAGACTTGAATTATTAAGGGTTTTCATCATTGCAGAAATTGTGCTAAATACTTTACTTGTATTACCTTGTTTTAAACTTATAATGTCTGTTGGATCCATTTCATGGATTAGGAAATGAAGGCGGAAGTATTAAGTGACTTGTCTAACTTCACATTCCTAGTAAGTGGCAGAGCCAGGTTTCAATTCCAGGACTCCTGATAACTATGTGTCTATATTACTTAATGAGTAGGTCCTGATGCCTGCAGTCATATTATAGGGTAGGGATGCTGATTAGGAGTCAAGGAATCTAGGATTTGGTTTCAAATCTGCCACCCACCAGTCAGGAAATACCATACAAGTTACTTACCACCCACTTCCAGATCCAGACAACACCTGCCCTACTTCTCCCACAGTTTGCTTCCATTGTATAACAGAGTTTTCTTACATGAAGGATTTGATAACTCATAAGGATAGTTAGACTCTCAAAAATATTTTCAACTTAAACCAAATTAAATTAATCTTTTGGTCTTCATCAAACATGATTAGACTTGAATTACACATTGTGGAAAAGGTTACTTTGGTAAATAGAAATATGTAGGAACTAACATCCCGGAAAAGAGTAATTACGTGAGCAAAAGTATATAATTATTTTGTAGCCCCTCCCCCAAAATACTGAATAAGAATAGAGTTCAATGTAGGCATTTGATAATTGACATGCGATGCAGTTTGGATTTAACCTGCAGGCCAAGTGGAAGCGCTGAAGATCTTTTCGCACGAGGGTTGTGTTCTAGGCCATTGCCTGTTCTGTGGTAGTGCTGTCTAGGATAAAGTAGGAGAGTGAAAGAAGAAAGCCAAGCAGACCAATAATCCAACTGCTGCACTGCTTAAGGTGTGAAGCCATAAGCTAGAGAAACGTCCACGAAAGAGACTGGACAGATGTGAGGGGGAATATGAGGGCCCTGTGTAGATTCTGGAGACTGGGCAATTAATCTTAAGAGAGAGAAATAAAGGAATAAGGAAGATTTAAGAATTTTGAGGCCAGGCGCAGTGGCTCACTCCTGTAATTCCAGCACTTCGGTAGGCGGAGGCGGGCGGATCACGAGGCCAGGAGATGGAGACCATCCTTGCTAACACGGTGAAACCCCTTCTCTACTAAAAAGCAGAAAAAATTAGCGGGGCGTGGTGGCGGGCGCCTGTAGTCCCACCCACTCTGGAGGCTGAGGCAGGCGAATGGCGGGAACCCGGGAGGCGGAGCTTGCAGTGAGCTGAGATTGTGCCGCTGCACTCCAGCCTGGGCGACAGAGCGAGACTCCCTCTCAACTGAAAAAAAAAAAAAAAAAAAAAAAGAATTTTGAGCCTGAGCATATGGGAAGAAGAGATGAAATGGGGAAATTTGGAGTAGAAATTTCCATGAGGCAGAAAAATGATGGTGGAAATCTTTTGTGGAGATGGTAAATGGGCAGTTGAAGATAGAGAATCAAAACAGCTTGAATCCCAGGGAAAACTACGTGAAGCCATCTGGGTATTAGTATGTTTAACAGCAAAGCCATGAGAACAGCTGAGTTTCCAAGTCTGCCAAAGAATGACTGGGCAAGGTATGTAGCTCAGTGTATCTCTGTTTTTGAAGGATTGGAGAAGGAACGATTCACGAGAAGTTAAAATAAGTGGATCTTGATTAAAAAGATTCCTTAGTCTGAAATTACATGACATGTATGTGTATATATATAAATATACACACACATATATACTCATACAGACACACATATGTGTATATATACACTTATGTATATATAATGTATATGTATACATAAACATATGTACACACATGTGTATATATACACATATAAATATGTACACACATGGGTATATATACATATAAATATATACACATATGTGTGTATATATGTATATATATACATATACATATATATACACACACATATGTGTGTCTGTATGAGTATATATATATATGACAATTCCAGAATGAAAGATGAGGAGGAAAACATAAACAAGAATCAACTAAACTCTGGTACTTTTATCACCTTTGTTAATATCCTTGTGTTTTTCTTAATATCTGCACAGGGGCCACTTTCTGTAGGTAGACACATTGTTAGAAATGTCTTCTTTGCCCAAATGCATTTGTTTTTCCCAATGACTAATTTTCCTTTATGCCTATTTTGGCATTGCTCATTACATAATTTCCCTCATCATCATCTCATTTTGCTTCCAGAAACATATTCTCAAGTGCCTGTCTCCGTAATAAAAACTGTCTATGGATGCTGCCCAACTCTTGATTATGTGCAGAATTGCTGAGCTGTAATGCTGCTACTGACTCTAATATTTCTAATGCGTCTTGGAATTATACCAGCATTAACCATTTATAAAATACCAACTGCTGCTTAATATGTCGAAATTGATGTGATTGCATTTCACTTCTTGCCAAAACAACAGGCCTTTGTGAGATCATTTTTTCTTGTTTTGGTTTCTGGGAGAATATAATATTGAGGCCGGTGAACAGTTGTCAAGTGCAGACTAGTGGTAGTTGTTTTTCCTAAATGATTTTATGATATTGAAGATGTGCCTCAGTTCAGAATATTCTACAGAGACTAACACGTGAAACCGTATACTTTATATGATGACCTTTCATCCCGTTCCACTTCTCAGTGTCTACATAAAGTTTAATAATATAGTACTTAATGAGGAAATTTAACATTGCATTGCAAAGGCAAATAGTGGATCTATTTTGCACTTGGAAGATGCAAAATGAGATTGGGATAACAGGTTCAAGACACTTCGCCTCTTTGTTTTAAATATTTAAGCTAGAATCAAAGGTGGAGAATATCATGGTGAAGCATGGTCTGCCACTGATCACAGAGTGATAACTACTATTTCTCAGTTGCTCAGGCCCTTTCTACATACATAAAAGTGGGATTCAACATGCTATGGACACAGAGAGTCATAGATAAGGTCAACTGAATATTTAGACCTCCTTATGAGCTTTGAGCTAAATAATCCCAGTCTGTAATTTTCTTTGATTGCTGTAATATTAATCTCTGACACAAAAAAGTATTTCAAAACAATGTATTTATTGGGTCTTCAATGAAAGAAACATTTCTCTGAACTTGAGGTTGTCAATCAGGTTTTGTAATCTAAGGAATCATTACAAATATTGAATAAGCAAATAAAAACAAAACAATATTTATCCCACTAGAAACAAGAAAGAAACAGTTGATTCTGCTTATATTCATTCTACAGCAAAAGTCCGGAGATGTAACCTTGTCAATTGATTGCTTTCATAATAGCTATTTTTAGTCAATCAATATGCAGACACATTTAGCATTTATGGAGTTGAACATGGTACTAATTTCTGGGGATAAAGACCAACTCTAGTATACCTCACATTCTATGCAGGTTAGAAGGAATAAAGGAAGGCTTCCTTTGCAGAAGAATTTGGGTGGGGTTTCAACAGGCAATTAAAAGCTTTTCTGGAGGGAAATGGGAAGAAGAAATAAAATTCTAGCAAAAGGAAACAATTTGTATAAAGGCCTGGAAATTGCTTTTTGTTAAATGTATTTGTTTGTTTCACATACTAAGAGTCAGAGAATAGAAATACGGAATATTGGCCGGGTAGGGTGGCTCACGCCTGTAATCCCAGCACTTTGGGAGGCCAAGGCAGGCAGATCATGAGGTCAGGAGTTCAAGGCCAGCCTGACCAACATGGTGAAACCCTGTCTCTATTAAAACTACAAAAATTAGCCCAGCATAGGGGCACATGCCTGTAGTCCCAGCTACTCCTGAGGCTGAGGTAGGAGAAATGCTTGAACCCAGGAGGACGAGGTTGCAGTGAGCCGAGATTGTGCCACTGCACTCCAGCCTGGGCGATGGAGTGAGACTCCGTCTCAAGAAACCCCCCAAAACAAAAAACGAAATAGGGAGAATTACGAGGGAGTGTCAGAAGAAAATATTAAGGAGGTTCTGATATTTTAGTGCCTCACTCAAGATGAGATAAAGTAAATTACCCTACTCATAAAATTATGATGTAAACATGAAGGACATTTAGACATGGTTCCTGGAGAAATGTCTGACATGCAGAGAACACTTTATCTCTATGACTTTAAAAAGCTGTTAGGGTAAATATTACTTCTCAGCCAATCAACTTAACCTTGAAGTTGAGCTTCAAGATCATGACACCTGTTAGTTAAATCAGTCCAAGCGTAGTTAAGTGCATGGCATTTGCCTAAGGAACAGCCTGTATCTGGAGGAATCTCATAGATTAGTCCTCCAATATAAAATAAATCCTTTGTAGATGTGACTGTTTATGATGTAAAATTTTAAACCTGAAGAATCTCTTGAACCACTGATTCAGGAATCTGCCTGCATGTGTCCTCAAACTTTTGTTCTCAGAGCTCTGGGGCAGGTCAGGTTAGGGCTATAGAAGACCTGTGACAAACCCCCTTGTCCTTCTCTACCATCCAGAATGTTAACAGAGAGTCACCACTGCACACTGAAAAACACGTAATTCAGGCATGACCACGTGTAGCTAAAATTCTAAAAGGACTTCATAAAACTACCTGAATGGGCAGAATAATGACTCATCCAAAATGTTCAAACCTTAATAGGGCAAAAAGAGACGGCTTCATTGTGACTGTGGTGACAGGCCTCGAGATGGGGAGATTATTCTGGAGGGGCCAGGCACGGTGGCTCACACCTGTAATCTCAGCACTTTGGAAGGCCAGGGTGGGCAGATCACGAGGTCAGGAGATCGAGACAATCCTGGCTAACACAATGAAACCCCGTCCCTACTAAAAATACAAAAAATTAACCAGACGTGGTGGCACTCGCCTGTAGTCCCAGCTACCTGGGAGGCAGAGGCAGGAGAATGGCTTGAACTGGGGAGGTGGAAGTTGTAGTGAGCTGAGATCGCTCCACTGCACTCCAGCCTGGGCCACCGAGCAAGACTCTGTCTCAAAAAACAGAAACAAAAACAAAAACTGGAAGAGGAAGGAGGATGTTTGAGGCTAAAGATGGCAGCATGAAAAGGACCGGAAGTGGCCTTGGTGTTCTGAGATGCCGTGACCACATTCAAAGGCCCAAGAGAGCCCCCTGGGAGAGAAGGGTGGCCTCAAGGCAACAGCTGGTAAGGAAATGGGGCCTTCAGTCCTATAACTGCATAAAAATGAATTCTGCCAACAATTGAATGAAGAAGAAAGGGACTCCACCCCTAGCGCCTACAGAAAGAAAACCAGTCCTGTAATACCTTGGTCTTAACTGAGTGAAACTGTGTCAGACTCTTGAGCCACAGAAATGCAAGGTCATACATTTACACTGTTTTAAGCCACTACGTTTTTGGTACTTTGTTATGACAGCCTAGAATCCTAATATACAACAAAAAAGCGTCACAAAAGTAACTATTCTATTGACATTTAAGAAAAGGAAGGGAAGGATACAATTTTTAGGAAGAGTTCTACTGAAGTGAAATTTGAGCTAGCTTTGAAGGACTCCGGAATGTGGACAGGGTTTAGGAGGAAATAGTCATTCCTTCCCAAGGAAAGTTCACAGAGAAGAATCTGAGGAGAGGCCTCTGACGAAAGCAGAAGGCTAGTGTGGGGAAGGAGTTGGAATGAACTCTGGATTAGAAATATCTTCTGGAGGGCTTTGCCTACAAGAGAAATTTGAGCTACTGGAGGAAATTCTTATTTCAGTCCACTCTTACAGAGAAGCTATTTGAGTTTATCTGCTTGCTGCCCAACATGCGCTGACATCATTGCCTCTTGCTGCCTTCTCACATGCCTCTTCAGCAACATCGAGGACAACAACCAACAAAAAGAATTCATACTTACTGAGTGATGACTAAATACTGTGCACTATACAAGGAACTGTATTTATGTTATATACTAAATCCTCCAAACAAATCCTGTTTTTAAATGACTTCGTTGAGGCTTAGAGAGATTCAGTTAACTCGCATTAGGACACAGAACTAACCAAGGACAAATCCAGTGTTCAGATCTAGAGCCCAGAGTCTCAGCTGTTTTCTGTAATGCCATCTATGAGCATCAGATTTGCATTTCATTTTTCTTGCCTGGAGACTATTTTATTCATGTGTGTTTGATTAGGCATCTCCAGATACAATAAAGATTATGCTGACATATGTATAATCAACTGTTTTTAAAATGAAACTGAGAAATAGATCCAGTCATTCAGTCCAGAGAGAGGTTTGTAATGACCACAGCATGATTCATTCGAAAATTGTTAATACGTTATGGCCAAAAACTCCAGCTGGTTACAAAAATGATTCAAGGATCAAATATAAACCTAAGCAAATTTGCATCTGAGTCTAAAAAAACACCTGGCGTTTATGCAACTATAGAGACTACTATGCCCATAGTTTTAACCACAGTGAAGTGCAGCTGGGACCCCAGCATTGAATAGGTTAATAGAATTGCTTTTGTTTTATTCCATTGAAATATCTCTCTGCTCCCATCATTCTCCATAGATTGTCATGACCGGAGGTAAACTGAACATCTGAAAAGGACCTAATTAACATTGTGCGCAAGTGAAAGAATAAATGAATAAAAGAATGAATGAGTGAATACGGATGCTGAAAACTGAGATGTGGCATCTCCATACTGGCAGAAGCTCTGAAAGAAACAGTCATCCCCTCCTGGCCTACTGCACGCAATGGTGTAGGCAGCGCTTTGCTGAAATCCAGAATATAAAGTTAAACTTTATGAGCTAAAAGTTTGAACTTTTGAGTGAGACGTAATTAAGCACAAATTAGTTTGTAGAATCCTAAATGTCAGTGCATCTGAACAAAGTACATCTATTTTTATTTGAAAGCAAAAAATGATGACACATTTTTAGAGAATTAAAAGGTAATAAACTGATCATTGAAATTGAATTAATTTTTAATGGTAAAATTAATTTGTGTACAGTAGGAAGAATGTGGCTCATAATGTTTTATTGATGATGCATAAAAATGATCATAAGTCATTACTCATTCACTTGAAAGCCAATATTCTTCCAGGAGAATAAATGTTGTTCTTCTGTTGTTTTTGTTTGATTGGATTTGATTTTAAAATTGTGTTTGATTAGGTAGCATAAGTAATATACGAAATGTCAAAAGGTTAATTCTCTCATCCTCATCCATTGCTACTTTATTTTTCCTCTAGAGGCTATTATAGTTTCTTTTGTATCCTTTAGGATAGCTGTATATCTATACTCAATGAGAACACTTGGACACAGGGTGGGGAACATCACACACCAAGGCCTGTTGGGGAGTGGGGGACTGGGGGAGGAATAGCATTAGGAGAAATGCCTAATGTAAATGACGAGTTGATGGGTGCAGCAAACCACCAAGGCACACCTATACCTATGTAACAAACCTTCACATTGTGCACATGTACCCTAGAACTTAAAGTATAATAAAAAATAGTTTATGTGGCTGAGAATGACAATAAATGGAGCTAATGGAGTATGCATTATTGCTATTGTTTAGCCTCTGTAGAGGACAAATAGAGTGTATGGTAGTTAAAATCATGAGCTCAAAAACTAGACTCCAGCAATGAGTTGTGTCACTACTCTATGCCTTCGTGTGTAAAATGTGGATTCAAACAGTGACACCTGAGAGGATTAGTGAGACAATTCAGGCAAGCAAATTTTGGAACAAGGCAATAAAAATTGATAGGGAAGAGGAAAGAAACACAGCAAAGATGGGCGAGTGTTCAGACGATGGGTCAGTGAGTGTTCTGATGTGTGCGTGTGTCCTTAAACTCAGAGTGCTTTGAAAAAACCTTTATAATTACGTTGTGCATTAGCTTTCAGAAAATGAGACTATTTATTCATTTTTCAATCTCAATTCATTTTCAATTAGAAAGCTCATTTATACATTTGGAATCTGTCGCAATTGCGAGGACGTGGAATCAACCTGTGTGCCCATTGACCAATGAGTAGATAAAGAAAATGTGGTATATATACACCATGGAATACTACTCAGCCATAAAAAGGAATGAAATAGTGTTTTTTTCACAACTTGGATGCAACTGGAGGTCATTATTCTAAGTGAAATAACTCAGAATAGCATTATGTTCTCATTCATAAGTGGGGGCTAACCTATGAGGATGCAAAAACATCCAGAGTGATATAATGGACTGACTCTAAGGACCCAAGGAGCGGGGTGAAGAATAAAAGACAACATATTGGGTAGAGTGTACACTCCTCAGTTAAGGGGTGCACTAAAAATCTCAGAATCCATTACTAAAGAACTCATCCAGGTAACCAACAACCACCTATACCCCCCAAACTATTGAAATAACAAACAAATTTGGAATTTGAGATTTAAAACTTGATTCAAATACATTTCTTATTTTTTTCCAGCAATGTATTGAAGTAATGAATGAAATCACGTTAGAGTTTTCAAACCTCAAAGGCTTAGACTCTACGCGATAGGTCAACAAACTATTGCTTTCCTATGGTTCTAGCTTTTGCACTAATTTGCTGCTCCAGGCCATTATTGCTCCTTTTTCTTTAGGATCCCATTGTACTTCTTTCACCTTTCTTCACCCGCTCTCTCACATTTGACAACATAATAGAGTACAAAAAAATATAATACGTACTTTTTAAATACCCAGGTTTCTCATTCTCAACCACAGCGCATCAATATGAAAATCTTTTTAAAGGCAAGAAAAAACGCTTTCAACAGGAACAAGTGGACATCGAAGCACACGTCTCTGCCATATCGGTTGTCATCGTTCCAACCAGCCATGCTTCCACCTCTTTCATGTTACCAAATGTAGTGCTGACAGAGAGCTGGGAGAAACTTAACCTTCTGGCAAACAGTAGATAGATGTGAAAATAGAACCAAGCAAATATATCCAGTTCCCCATCACCTCTCCTCAAAGGACCTCGCTGAAGTTGATATCACCTCAGCTCCCATGACAACCCCCTGACAAAGATAAATAGGTGTCAAATATGCATTTGCTCCTAAGGCCTCTGGGAACTGCTACCGAACACAAATGCGAAATTCAGGCTGAGTTAATCTCCTGATACGCCACTTAGCAAAAAAGCCTCAGAATGTGGGCTTGCCAACCTCAGCAGCCGCTCGTTGTGCTTCTGCAGGGCTGTCGGCACTCTCTAAAAAAGTAGGTTGATGAAATTAAGCAAGCAGTTTCTGCTGGCATTTTCACACCCTATGAAACACATGTTCTGTTTATAATGCAAACATGACTTCGGAGTCGTGGGATCTTTTTAGGATTTATGCTGATTAAAAGATTTCTGATCTCAGGATTATGGTCTCAAAATGTAAAGCTTGGTTGAGCCTACAGCAAGCAAGTGAGGGCTTTTCTTTGAAGAGAAGTTTAGACAAATATCTAGCAAATTTGAGCCATGAACTTAATCCTTCTACAAAAAGCAGTACTTTCCTTTACCCTTCAAACACTCTAAAATACATTTCTGGTCCCTGACTTAACATAGGTGTGACCATCAAATTCTGTTTAGTAGGGGTGTTGTCTGCTGTGGAGAGAAAAAGAGCCTGAAGTGGAAGCTAATTTAGGGGTCACTTTTGCTTTTACATAATGTGATGATACCAAATAAAAACAAAATTATTGTACCTAAGACAAATTCCACCAAATGTACGTATTAGTTACATTCAGTGTACTACAGTAATTAAGAGTTAAGCTTTAAAATCTGATGGCCTGGCCGGGTGTGGTGGCTCAGGCCTGTAATCCCAACACTTTGGGTAGCCAAGGTGGGCAGATCACGAGGTCAGGAGATCGAGACCATCCTGGCTAACACAGTGAAACCCCCATCTCTACTAAAAATACAAAAAATTAGCCAGGCGTGGTGGTGGGCGCCTGCAGTCCCAGCTACTCAGGAGGATGAGGCAGGAGAATGGTGTGAACCCGGGAGGCAGAGCTTGCAGTGAGCTGAGATCGTACCACTGCACTCCAGCCTGGGCGACAGAGCGAGACTCCATCTCAAAAATAAAATAAAATCTGATGGCCTTTATCTGTTGGTCTTATTTTTATCTGGTTTAAAATGCGGACTACAATAGTAGTATATGCTCCATTGAGTACATATGAAGATTAAAGGAAATCATATCTATAAAGCAAAGCTCACAGCACAAGATGAGACACATATTGCATAGTCCATATATAATAATAAAATACATGCTATATGAATGTAGAATAAAGCAGCCAGTAGGACTCAAGACTTCTAGCATATATTTACTGCACATATTCTGTATTCCATATGGTAAAATTACTCTGTTAGGAAGGAGAAACTCTAAGGAAAGGAGAGAAAGTTATAGGTTCACAGAAGATTATAGGTTCTACAGAAGAACAAACAGTGTAGCAGAGAGATTGCTAAGGTTCAATATTCGGTTTCCTCCATATCTCCGCATGTCAGTACTTTTCTCTCCAGAAAGGGAAAGAGCTGAGAAAATGGTTATATTCATGTTAAATAGAGCTCAGAACAGAAAGAGCTTATAACCTCTTCCTTTGGCCAATAGAGTTCAGTCAAAATTTTCCTCCTCCTCTCTTGCTGTTTTAGGTACTAATCCAAAGTCTCAAAATGATACTCGACTGTCTCCTTGCACTGTCCTCTGATAGCAAAATGTCATGTAAAGGGAATAGACATAGGCCAGAAACCTTGGGGGTGAGCCTAGCTGTGCAGCTTATTAGCGCATGACACAAAACCCTCTGATCCACAGCTTCCTCACTGAGCGTGGAGGTTTAGCTGACTTGTGGCCATTCACATCCAGGCACTTGGCTATCTAAGTACAAAAAAAATTTGTTTTTGCTGTATTTTATTATTTTTCCTTTCCAGAAAGGTTATTTTATATTTATAAATGTCATAGTACATAGCTGAAAATGACTGATAAACTAACCTGAAAATGTGTAGGCCATAATCTCAGGCTGCTTTGGGTTTTTATTTTCTTAGAGAATTCTGGAAGACCAGGCTCTGTTTTTTTTTTTTTTTTTTTTTTTTTGGTTTGTTTGTTTTTAATTTTCACATAATTTGTTCAGAAAAGAAGCACAATGTGAAAATGCCTTAATCTTGGACAAAGCTGTCCTACTTTCATATAAAAAGGAAATATTAAAATGTGACAATTGTGATTATTGACAGAGTTTAGTATAGCTGTGTCCTCTGTCGAAAAAACTTCTGTTAAAAGCATTGTTTTTTCCGTCCATCCTCATAGGTTCTTAAGAAGTCATAGGCAATGCGAATGACTCTTGAAGGTCATTTATCATAAATCAACCATACCTTCTCTGTTCACCTTCTATCTAACTCCCCTGTCTTGCTTTCTCTATAAACTTCACATGACTGAAATTGAATGAATCAACCTACTCTGAAAGCCCATTTCCCAGTCCCCAGTGGGCTCTATTTGAAATTTATCACTTTTAAAGTATACCTCATGCTTCCAGTAACATGAAAGGAAAATGACCTCAGAGTGGTAGCCTTTGAGTTTAAAAGATTCGGACTCTAGAGCAGAAACTCTCTTGTAATCCTCCTCAACTGAAAAGGCTGCAAAGCCTCATTGAACGTATGTTGAAGAGTTATTTTTTCTCCTGTGGGGGGGGGAAAAAAAGGATGTTTATGTCTTTGCTGAAATCCTAAAAAGACCCAGGTAGAAAATTTTCCATCCCAAGTCTCTGTTTCTGTTGTGTCATTTTAGGTAGAATAAATGAACAGGATCCGATCACAGTCTTGTGAATGTGAAATAACTCTTGAGTAATGTCAAACAGCACAAACACCCCACCTTCTATCTGCATCGCAAGTCTCCAGGGCTCCTCTGGAATGCTGCCCATGGATCATCATTCTTCCCTTCCCATCCCTACGGTTGCTTTGCAATGAGGCTGATACACGGAGCTCAGGCATTTGTGGCACTTGGCCTCCAAAGCATTCTGGGCTGGGCTGGGGGTGGAGAAGGTGATTCAGAGGCAAAGCACAGCTCTGCTGCCAGAGGTCCAGTACTGACTGCTGCTGCCTGGGTTTACCTAGTAAGGGCTGCAGTCTCATTTCAACAGTAAAAACATTAGGGAAGAAGAGAGGTTCAAGTTCCTAAACCTGCCCTCATAAACCATAACCTCTGACTGTCTACGCTTCAGTCCTGCTGAGTATCTAACTGTGGATTTGGATGCCTCTCACTGACCCCATTCATGTTCTAAATAAGCAAACGGATGCCTGGTTTAGAAATATCAGGTTGTATGGAGAAGTGAATTGATCGAACTTAATTGTTGTGAGGACAAGGCCTGACGTCTGCGGGCAGGGAGTATGTCTCTATGAAAAGTGCCCATTTCTGCAGTCAGTTACCTAAAGAACAAGCCGAGTATCTGTCCATCTTAAATGGTGAGGGTACCTCTGTGGGAGGTGAGAGGAAGCCTCAGCGTTTCTCTCAGTTGGGCTAAGGAGCACCTAGGCATCTAAGATTGTGCCCTGGATATCACATATTAAATACGAGATTCAGCACACAGAACAGTGGTTCTTTTTGGGGTCATAAGTCTCAACTACGGGGGTTCTACCTAGAAAAAAATGCATGTAAGTATAAGCATACATATTTTGCAAATAATTTAAGGTATTTATTTGCAAGATCACTGAGACCCACTCCTTGGACCCCAAAGTAAGAAAGATGTGAGATGCTGGAACCTGGTGAAGGGGAAGCCGAAAGTTTCCATTTGGATATAATGATCCTGTGACTCAGACAAGGAAGCCAGATTTTCTTGTTCCATGGTGCTTTCCCTGTAGAAAAGATTTTCAATGTAAAGAAAAGAAATTCAAAGAAAAGGCCTTTGTTATGTTTCAGATTCAATTTAGTCGACATGGCAAAATCAAGGGAAATATTCTTGGTGAAGAGGAAGCTCCCTCCCTTTCCCTTCCCTCCATCCCTGGGCCAGTACATTACATGGCTGTAATCCAGAGAATTTTAGAGACAAGGTTTGTTCCTAATACCTGATACTAAACTCTGATTTCTTTGCTAATCTTGGCATAGCTGAGTTATAGTATATAGGCTAACTTTTCACATTTGGGGTTCTATTTTTTTGTTTGTTTTAAACATTTCCTGCTCAGAGTCTCCTGGTTGCCTATAAACTCGATTTCCAAACTCCTCATGATACAGTTTAAATAGCAGGTATCCCTACTGTCTTATCTCTAAACACTCAGCATCTCAAACTTGCCCTCCAGTCAAAGGTCAAATTAATTACTCATGTACCAGAAAACATTGAAATTCCAGATGTGTGTGTTGGGGAGGCAGGGGTGGGGGTGGGGGGGTGTGTGTTTCAGTTTCATTCACCATCCATTTCCCAGGGCTTTATCTCAACCCTTGTTTCTCCTAAACTGACTCTTTTCAAAAAGCTGACTTCTAACCTTTCTACAAAGCCTTCCAGAACAACTCCACTCCCACCCTAAGATGATTCCTCTTGCCTCAAAACCTAATAATAATGTATTTCCTAAATTTATTTAGTAATTAATATAATCAATAGTACATATGTACATATCCTTTCCACAATGGTCTTAAACTATAATTCAAAACTTTACTCTTTTTTTTTTTTTTGGTTTCCCCAACTATGTTTTAGTCTTCTTTTAGTAAGGAATATGTGGTAAGTGTTCTTACTATGCAGTGCCTGGCAAAGTATCTGAACTTTTTAATGTACAAAGATATATGCAGATTGTTTCACTGTTTTGTAGAGAAATTACTTATTTCCTAACTCTTGGTAAATGTTCTACGGTAGCATTTAACACCCAGACTCCCTGACAAAATAACAAATAGAACATAAAAACATCAATGCCACTTTCTGCTAATTGATACCAAGGGCAAATACATTTTGTTTGAAGATGCTCTAAATTTTATTGTTATTAACTGTTATTTCA
Source organism: Piliocolobus tephrosceles (assembly GCF_002776525.5). NCBI lineage: Eukaryota > Metazoa > Chordata > Mammalia > Primates > Cercopithecidae > Piliocolobus > Piliocolobus tephrosceles. The sequence continues at coordinate 63,904,156 of NC_045449.1, read as the reverse complement.
ATATAAAACGTTAGCTTTTAGAATGCAGGTCATGCACCAAATTTGAATTTGAATTTGTAAAAAATAATAGTCTCATTCCACCTATCTTTTATGAATTATTATTGTCCTTTTTCTGTGCCGCTGCCCTAGTGCTGAATGGTTACCTTAATTTGTATTGTGTTCTTCTAGCAAATTCCCTATGACTATTAATGAATACTTCCAATTCTCTTCCACTTCCCAGAAATGATTCAGCTTCTCTTACTTTCAATAAATCTTTGGTTTTTTTTATTGAGAAAATTCAAATCATATTAGTTATCTGTTGCTGTATAACAATCACCCTAACTTAGTGACTTAAAACGGTAACCACTTACTGTGCTTATGACTCTGTGGGCTGGTTTGCCAGGACTCAGTGGGAATGCTGTCTCTTCTCCATGTGCCGGCAGCTGGGCTTGGGCAGGTGGATGCAATCTAGGCTGGAGGACCCAAAATGGCTTCTCTCATGATCTTGTTCCTGTGCTGGGGTAGCTGGAATATTGAAGCCATTCACTTCTTGTGGTCTTTCATTTTCTGTGGTCTTCCACCCTTCAGAATGTCACACTCTCCATCTGGTCTGTCTAGCAGGGTAGCCAAAATTATTTACATGGTTGATCAAGACTCAAAAAAAAAAAAGTAGCGTCTGCCAAAAGTCTTATGGCCTAGAAATATAAATACAGGGACAAATACATGTAGGAATTTAACGTACGCTAATTTCTATGATCTGAATTATTGAGTAAACTGATATATTTTAGTAAATGATGTTGAAGCCATTAATTAATCATTAGGAAAAAGAAATCTAGCTGCATCAAAGATTATAATGAATAATTTAAAACTTAACTATAAAAAATACTTTTTTTCCTCACAAAGTGATAGAAAGTTTAAACTTGAAATTTTTTAAAAAGACATAAATGAGAACTCTAACTGGTTTGACAGAACTTACAATATTCAAGCTGTAAAATGGATACCAAAACTTGGTGCTCTGCCGGCACTTAAGATGGCCAAATCTATAAGAAAATGTTGCTTCCACCCTAAGAAGGAGAAAAACAGAGGCCAGATAATGTATAATATCATAACCTTTTTTGAGTTTAATAGAGACCAGAAGTTATACAGCAACCAGGTGAGTTGAATTCCAAAGTGTGGCAGCTCACAGCCCCTCTGAGGAGAGATGGAACAAAAGAGCAGTTGAGCACAGTATGAGAAGGAGAATGAGCTCCCATAATAGCAGGTAAGAAGAAAACAGTCACATCTGTAGTGAGCTCATAAAGCCAACACGATAGTTAGAATAGCTAAGAGCCCGAGGCTTGTAGGGAGTCCACATTCACTTCCAATTTCCTTTTCGTGAGACTCTACTGGTGCTCTTGGGAAAGATTAGGGGCAGGGCAGGAGACCTACGAGAGGAGAGCCTTCCTCAGTGGTACTCAGCATGAAACCTCACCCTTGAAATCCCACTTCCTTGAAACCTCTCCTACAAAGCAAATGTCTTGTCATTGTGGTATGGCAGGCAACCTTCCTGTCCCCAAGGCTCAGATAAAAACCCACCACCCCGAAAGAGGAGCAAAACAAGAGCCATCTGCTACAGAAGGACATTTGCTACCAAGGCTAGAAATCCCTTCTGCCCACAGTCTTAATCAAAGGTAAAAGAGAGGAAGAAAGAAAAAAAAAAGAAAAGAAAACAACAACAAAAAAAAAAACAAAAAAACAAAAGAAAAAACAGTACAGAGATAATGCAGTCAACAAAACAGGATTTAGATATTATTAGGCTGATGTATGTTAACATATCTAATGGGAAAGGTGAATGACATGTATGAACAGATGAGAAAGTATCGCAAATAAAATAAAATGGAAATGCTAAGGGGAAAATAAACAATCTAACATCAGAAATAAAGACGTCTTCCATGAGTTTATTAGCAGATGTGATGATGAAGATCAAGGAGTCAATGAACTTGAAGATTGGTCATATATATTATCTAAACAGAAAAAAACATAAAGAGAGCTATAGGAAAGGTTAAAGAGTTCAACATATACACAATATCAGTCCCAATAAAAGAAAAGATATTTGAAGAGAGAATGAGAACGAATTTCCCAATTGTAAGGGAAAAAAAATTAAACCATAGATTGATAAATTTCAGAGAACTCCAAGCAGTTTTTAAAAAAAGATGCAGACATATCATAGCCAGATTGCACAAAACTAAGTATAAAGAGGGAATCTTATGACAAAACAAGACTAAAGAATCATTACATATAGAAAAGAATAGTAACAGGTTTCTTTCAAAAACCTTATAAGCCAGTTTTATGATGGAACATCTTTAAAATTGGGGGGAGATTTCAATCCAGAATAGTTAACCACAGTGAAAATATCTTCCCAAACTGGAGGGTCTGTAAAGCTTTTAATTTTTTCAGATACACAAAGACTGAAAGATTATATTGGTAGACTCCTGTATTATAAGAAAGGACAGTGAATGTTACACTAGCAGAAGATTATAGAATCAGATGACAACTTTGACCTGTTCAAAAGAAAGGAAGAATATCATAAATAATTTTTTAAAAGAGGATTTTTCAAAACCGAAAGCATGCGTTTTTAAATTTTTTTAAATGAAAAGCATGATTTTGTTTGTTTGTTTACTATTTATATACTACTTAAAGAAAAATTGGATTTCTAAATAAAAACTACAATATGTTGTAGAACTTATCCCATTTTTAGTAGTTATGATGCCAATAGCATGAGGGATGGGAGGGAGAAAATGAAAATGTTTTAAGGTTTTTTGTTTTATGATAAATGGGATGATATTAGAAAATAAATAATAATAAGTTAAAGATCTATATTTTAAATAATGCAGCAACTGAAAAATACATAAAAAGAAGAAATAAATAAGCCAATAATGAAAATTAAGAAAATTGTAAAAGTTCTTAATACAAAATAGTATGGAAAAAATGGAACAAAAAGAGATAAGACAACAAATCACTAGCAAGATAGTAGATTCAAATATTGTATCAACGATTACATTAAATACTCACTATCTATACACTCCAATTAGAGAACAGATTGTCAGATGGGAAAAAAGAAAGTCTTATTATGCTGTCAATAAGACAGTCACATAAATTGTTTAAAAGTAAACAGATGAAAAAAGATCATGTAAGTTCTAAGCAAAGAAAGCTAACGTAGCTCTATGAGATCAGAAAAGCAGACTTCAAACTGTTACAAACTTTAAAAGGTTCAGTACATATTAAATGTACCATTCTTGTATAAGACATTGACAGTAGGAGAGGCTGTTGTATGTGTGGGAACAAAGGGTACATGGGAACTATCTGTACTTTCTACTCAATTTTGCTGTGAACCTAAAGCTGATTTAAAAAATAAAGTTTATCAAAAATGATCATAAAAAAGGAATCATACATAATGATAAATGGGTGAAAAAATCAATAAGAGATAATATTCCTAAATATGTGAGTACTTAATCCCAGAACTTCAAAACATATAAAGCAAACACAGGTAGAAGTAAAAAGGAGAAAGAGACAAATCCACAACTATATTTGGAGACTTCACCACACCTCTCTCAGAAATTGATAGAGCAAGAATATAATAAATTAATTAATAAGGAAAGAGAAGATCTAAACCACACTATCAACCATCTTGACCTAATTGAGGATTATAGAAGAGCACTGCACCCGGCAATAGTACAATGGACATTTTTATTAAGAGCATACTATTTACCAAGGCAAAAACATACTCTGTGCCTCAAAACAAAGCTTAAAAAATGTGCAGGAATTAAAACTATACAAAATTTGTTCTCTGAACTACATGGGAATCAAGCTAGAGATAAATAAGAGAAAGATATTTGGAAAATACTAATGTTTTGTATATTAAACTACCAAACTGTAAATGATACATGGGTCAAAAAAGAAATCACAAGAAAATTTAGGAAAAAGTCAGTTGAATAAAAATTAAACATTTAAAAATTAAAAATATCAACATTTGTGGGATGCAATTAAAGTGGTACTTAGAAGGGTATTTATAGCAATAAATGCTTCTACTAAAACATAATAAAGATTCAAGTCAATGATCTACGCTTACCTCTTAGAAACTGAAAAAAGAAGAGCAAATTAAACACAAAGTAAGCAGAAAAAAAAGAATACTAACACTAATAGAAAAAAAATCAAAGAAAGAGAAAACACATAAGGGATAAAAAACAATAAAACCAAAAGCTATTTGAAAAAAATCAAAACAAATGATACACCTCTATCCATACTGATCAAGAAGTATAATAATTTACAAATATCAGAGCTGAAAGAGTACGTATTGCTACAGATCTTATTTTAAAATGTTTATAAGGGAACATTACAAAAAATTTTTGTGTCAAGAAATCTGATAACATATGAAATGAACGAATCATTTGAATTACTAGTATCAAATCTCACTCAAGAAGAAATTGTCCCCATTAAATAAATTAAATTTAAAATTTAAAATCTTCTCACACAGAAAACTCTAGGCCCAGATGGTCGCATTGGTAAATTTTAGCAAAACATTTAAGGAAAAATGATAGTAATCAGACCAATCACACAGACAAAGAAAAAAAAAAAAAAAAAAAAAAAAAACCAAGGAAGAAACACTCTCCAACTTATTTTATGAGGCCAGCATTTCCCTGTTAAGAAAACCAGTCAATGACATTACGAAAACAAAATGCAAGCCAATATTTTCCCTGAAGATAGAAATATTTTCATATACAGTTTTAGCAAATTGAATCCACCAATAAATAAAAAAAAGATAACACAACAGAACATACTGGCATTGATCTCAGGAATGCAAAGCTGGTTTAATATTAATGAGAAGAATCAGTGCACTAGACACAAGCAAAGTAAAAAGAAAAACTATATGAATATGTGCAAAATAATCCTTAACAAAATTCAATCTCTACTTATTTAAAAACTTTCAGCAGACTAGAAACAGACTGAAATTCCTGAACTTAATTAAGGACATCTATGAAAAACCTACAGGAAACTTCGTACTTAATGTGAATGACTGAATACAATCCTCCTACAATGGGGAAAAAGCTAGGCATGTTTACTCGGCCCATTTTTATTTAACATTGTACTGGAAGTTCTATCACTGCAATAAAACAAGAGGATAAATAAAGGCAATAGATTGGAAAAGAAGAAATAAACCACTTTTTTTTCAGAGAACATATTATCGTTTACACAGGAAAACAACAAATAATTTACAAAAGAGCTACCAGGACTAAGAAGTGAGGTTAACAATGTTTGAGGATGAAAGATAATATGCTGCATTTCTATATATCACCATAAACACTTAAAATGGAACCTAGAACAGCATCAACAATTACAATAGCATCAAACTCAGGAAATAATTAAAAATAAGTTTGACAAGAGATGTGCAAGATTTAAATGCCAAAACTACAAAACATTGGTGTGAAGGGCTACTTGTTAAAAAGGTACATACATGAAAAAATAATCATATATTCGTTGATCAGAAAGAAGACTCTGTATGATTAAGATGCCATTTCTCCCCATTTCAATCTACAGATTGAACCGAATACCAGGCAAATTCCTTCCAGGCTTTTTGTGAAAATTATCAAGCTGATTCAAAAAAATTACGTGAAGACCGGGCGCAGTGGCTCACGCCTGTAATCCCAGCACTTTGGGAGGCTGAAGCGGGCGGATCACGAGGTCAGGAGATCGAGACCATCTCTCTACTAAAAATACAAAAAATTAGCCAGGCTTAGTAGCGGGCGCCTGTAGTCCCAGCTACTAGGGAGGCTGAGGCAGGAGAATGGCGTGAACCCGGGAGGCGGAGTTTGCAGTGAACTGAGATCGCGCCACTGCGCTCCAGCCCCCGGCGACAGACCGAGACTCTATCTCAGATAAATGAATGAATGAATGAATGAATGAATGAATGAATGAATAGATAAATAAAAATAAAATAAAATAAAATTATGTGGAAATACAAACGACCTACAATAAGCAAAACCATTTTTAAAAAACATAAAAAAAAAAAAGTTGGAGGAAACCCAGTGTGTATTTCAAGGCTTAGTATAAAGTTGCATAATTAAGACTTGGTGGTAGTAACACTGTAATAGACATACACGTTAATGGAACAGAATGCTCCTTTTGTTTTCAGATAAATTTGGTGTCCATTTCTTTTAAAAAATTAATTCACTTCCAGTTAAACCATTCATCCCAACTGTCTTCTGTACTCTCTTCTGCACAGCTGACTTTCACAGCAGCCCTTCTCCTGGGAGCTTCCTCTCTTCCGTCTCTCCAGAAACTGCTTCCCTTTCAGGGAATTTCTGAAGCTTTTTTTTTGCCAAACGCAACGACTACGTTCTCTCGAAATGAATTTTCTCTAACGTTTCTGAGAAAGTTGACAGAATTTGTCGCCTCTTCCTTTTTGAAACTCTCATTTCAGCTTCTAATAGCATGTTTTTCTGTTTTTTTTCCCCAAGGTTACGTGCTTAGCCTCTCTACTTTGCAAGTTCTTTTCAATTTGGTTTCTATATCTTCAGTCCTCACCTTCGTGAACCATTCTCAAATCCCCAAATGCAGCCTCAACTGATTTAGCAAAATTCACTCCATAGTTTTGTCCTTCGGGTGTCTATGATAAAGTCTTCATATGGATAACCTGTCCTCTCTTTACATGCTTCAAATATGCTTATCATTTTATTTACATACACCCACACATTCTTAATTTCTCTACGTTACTGTCACTCTTACTCTCTGTCTTGGCTAACATGATACAATTTCCTCAGCTTCAAAAGTTGGAGGGGAATCACCATCTATTCCTGAATGAGTCAGTTGCCAATGGTGATCGAGGCTTCTTGAATATTTCTCACCTCCGTTTTATTCCCCTTCTTTTTTTTTTTTTTTGAGACAAGTCTCGCTCTGTCGCCCAGGCTGGAGAGTAGTGGCACGATCTCTGCTCACTGCAACCTCGGCCTCCGGGTTCAAGCAATTCCCTGCCTCAGCCTACCGAGTAGCTGGGATTACAGGCACCCGCCACCATGCCAGGCGAATTTTTGTATGTATATATTTTTTTGATAGAGACAAGATTTCACCATCTTGGCCAGGCTGTTCTTGAACTCCTGACCTCGTGATCCACCCACCTTGGCCTCTCAAAGTGCTGGATTACAGGCATGAGCCACCATGCCTGGCCTATTCCCTTTCTTATCAAGCTTCTAACTTGGCCATTTTCTTGCTCAGAGAACTTCAAATGCAATACTTTCACATTATTTTACTTATTTTTTTGTATCTCCAATTATGGCACTACTCAGTACACAAATATTTCATATTCCAGCCTTGTCTGTTTACTCCTTAATTATTTTTACTCCTTAATTATTCCTGAGTTAAAAAAAGATTTATTTTTATTGTTCTGCCACCTCTAGATGACTTTAAAAAGAAACTCTAGAGTAGGAGACAAACGTGAAAACGAATACCTGTAATGTAATATAGTAGGCAGTATAAAAGCAACTTTCATTTGGCAAGATAAGTGAGGGCTAATTGCCTCTTTATTAAAGGTATTAAAAGGTACAAAGAGGAGATGATATATAATGTGGCCTTTAAGAGTTGCAGGATGGGCCGGGCACAGTGACTCACGCCTGTAATCCCAGCACTTTGGGAGGCTGAGGCAGGTGGATCACAAGGTCAGGAGTTTGAGATCAGCCTGGCCAATATGGTGAAACCCCGTCTCTACTAAAAATACAAAAATTATCCAGACGTGTTGGCGGGCTCCTGTAATCCCAGCTACTCTGGAGGCTAAGGCAGGAGAATCACTTAAACCCAGGAGGTGGAGGTTGCAGTAAGCCGAGATCATGCCACTGTACTCCAGCCTGGGCATCAGAGCAAGACTCCATCTCAAAAAAAAAAAAAAAAAAAAAAAGAGTTACAGGATGGATTGTAGTAAATGATAAAGAAGGGATTTGAACAGAGGAATAGCATGCTAATATGTGCAAAGTCCTCATGCCTGACAGCCCATGATGTATCTTGGCAAGATGGAGTTCAAAACTTCTAGTGGCCTTCTCTCATAACTGAGACAGACCACATGTTGCCTGTGCTCCTAGGTCCATCAGCCAATCTTTTTCATCTTCTAATTCTAATTCATGCTGATCCCTACCTTCTTTTATAAACTCTTATGAATGGCTTATTTCACCTTTTTTTTTAGGAATTTCGTTATGAACTCTTTTGCATTAGCCACAGCCTATGCTATTTTGGTGGTAATATTGTGGGTGTTTCCTGTCCAGATTGTAAGAATCTGAGGATGAGAAATAGTGATTTACTTTTTTCCTTTCCCCTCCTTTTACTCTCTCCTTCTGTCTGCTTCACTGCCATGTACATAAAAACTCCCTGAAATTATTACGGAATTGGCTTTCTATACTTGTGAAGTAGAGGTACCATAGACGTTATTAACTTCAGTGGTCTTCAACCCTAGTTACTCCTTAGAATCATTTGGGTAGATTTAACATACAAATTCTACTCTCTGCCTCTATGAAATCTGCCTTTTTGGCTCTTACATATTAGTGAGAACAAGCAATATTTGTCTTCCTGTGCCTATGTTATTTCATTTAACATAATTGTCTCTGGTTCCATCCATGTTGTTTCCTGTCATAGGATTTCATGCTGTTTCATGGCTGAATAGTATTCCATTGTGTATATAGGCCACTTTTTCTTTATTCATTCATCAATTGATGGACAGTTAATTTGGTTCCATATTTTAGGTAAATAATTTAAGCCAAGTCACTTAATTTGAGGTGAAGCTGCAAATGGAAGCCAGATCACCTGACTCCTAGTAGGAAACTTTGATTCCTGCCCTGCTCTCTCTCATGAACCAACTCCATCCTCCTTTTGAATGAGAAAATTAAATTCTCCCCATTTCAGTGAACCTTTGAGACATCAAACCTATTTTAAAGAAGATAACAGTATATGACAGTCTTTAGTTACTGCAGTCTCCCTTCCCCAACGTGTCAGGCTATTTTTACCAAAGTACCTTCGGGGTACGTGCAAAACCCAGAAATAAAGAACTACCACAGTGGATCCTAGTTTCGAAAGAAAAGCATAAAGTTATAAATCTATGCAGAAAACTTTGTTGGAAGAAAGTCTATCTTAGGTCATATAAAAGCAGCTCCGAAGTTACATGAGGAAGCAGAGAACTGGCTGAAACTTCTCCAAAATGCCACATGGCACAGCCCAAGCCAAAGCAACAAGGGTGTCCTTCATATGACACTTGACTGACTCTGATTAACTATAGCAGGTGGGAGCAATGTGAGCAGATGGAAATAGAGCCATGGGACTGAGTGGTTTTATATATATATATATATGGACTATTCATATAGTTCTATGTTTGTTCTCATTAAGTACCTTGAATGCAGGGTCCTATTGTTACCTCATTGTTTCCCCATCATAAGAAGTAGGACATTCAGGACTTGACTTCTCTAAATCTCATTGTAAACTACCTGGCTTTCTTTTTCCTTTATCCCCTTTGATGCATTGTCTCATATATTTCAGTTCCCAAGGATTCTTTCCCTTTTGATTTTTTTTTTTTTTTTTTTTTTCTGTAGAGGTCATTGCTTAATCCCTCAAAAGTTTGCAATTTCTCAACATTATTTCCTCTTTGGCTGACAGTGGTTGAGAATGTTTCTTTTAAGTTCTCCATTTACAAGAGAAACTGGAAATACTAAAATACCCTGTAGTGTGTTTTTCTTAAACTGAAGTAAATACGCTCTCAGGGAAGTAGGTATTGACCTGGTGTCTTTTTTATACGTGTTGTAATTTCATAGACACTGATAGAAAGTGAAGAACACCAATAAGTCCTTATTTACCCTAATGAAGAGATGAAAGGGAATGAGTTATTGAAATGGCATAGGTAAAAGATTTCTATAATTTTTGGATTGGGAAATTTTTTTTGCATTTAAGCATAATATATGTGTGGGCTTTGTGGTATAGAATATAGCTTCAAGTAAAATATTGAAGATAATTTCCAAGCATTTGACCAATAAGTACCCACAAGTTGCCTAACCATCTACACTAATCCCCCCTTCTCAACTAGAGCAAAAGGATATGAGCTGAGAAAACCACTGACGTCTCAGCCTGTAGAAGTAAACACCTGCAATGTATTTAGGACTAGGGGTAGTAATTGGTGAAGTATTCGAGTTCCAGGTCCCTGCTGGGATGGATATTGAATCTAAATTTAGATCAAATAAAGAGCAAGCTCTCAAAAAAGGTATGATTTAGCAAGCTACTTCAGGTATTATTGATATAATTAAAAGACCATTTGCCACAAATGTGCTATCAGAAAAAAAATGCCTACAGAAAACCAGGTATTTTCTTTCAGTTGGAGATTTTCTATCTCTGACCTTCATTGTCCCCATTGTTCATTCACCGTTTTTAAAAACACACAGTAGGAAAACTTCAGCTCTCTATCTGCTCATACGTAAATTTATTTTGTGTTTATAACACTTTGAATATTGAGAGGATTTCACGTTTCTTATGATCAGAAGCTCTGAAAAATAAATTTATTTGTTATTGCTATTGACTATTAATAGAGTTAATTATTCCTAAAATATATTAAGAAATTACCTTAACCTTCCCTAAGCATGAGTTTCTTTTTCTTTTTTTTTTTTTAAGTTCCAGAGTACATGTGCGGGAAGTGCAGGTTTATTACATAGGTAAACTTGTGCCATGGTGATTTGCTGTACCTATCAACCCATCATCTAGGTATTAAGCCCAGCATGCATTAGCTGTCTTCCCTAATGCTCTCCTCCTCTCCTTCCTCTCCAGAAAGGCCCCAGTGTGTGTTGTTCCCCTCTCTGTGTCCATGTATTCTTGTTCAGCTCCCACTTACAGGTGAGAACACGTGGTGCTTGGTTTTCTATTTCTATGTTTGTTTGCTGAGGATAATGGCTTTTGGCTTCATCCACGTCCCTGCAAAGGACATCATCTCATTCCTTTTTTCTAGATGCATAGTATTCCATGGTGTATACATACCACATTTTCTTTATCCAGTCTATCATAGATGGACATTTAGGTTGATTCTATAACTACGCTATTATGAACAGTGCTGCAAAGAACATATGCATGCATGTAACTTTATAATAAAATGATTTCTATTCCTTTGGGTATATACCCAGTAATGGGATTACTAGGTCAAAAGGTATTTCCAGTTCTAAATCTTTCAGGAATGGCACCCTGTCTTCCACAACGGTTGAACTAATTTACATTCCCACCAACAGTATAAAAGCATTCCTATTTCTCTGCAATCTCATCAGCATCTGTCGTTTCCTGACTTTTTAATAATCACCATTCTGACTAGCATGAGATGATATCTCATTGTGGTTTTGGTTTGCATTCCTAAGCATGAATTTCTTGGTCACTGTAAGTGATAAGAATACTTATAGTACCCGAATCATATCACTGTTTTGAGAATTTGCTTAAATCACCGATTTAGATGATTAATGACTGACATGTAGCAAGCACTCAGTTGATAATATAATGATCATGACAACCAATTTTACTTAACTAATAAAATATATTACTAAATTATAGATGAAATACATTTATAGTACAAATATCTCTTCATTTCTAATTACTTTAAAAATAACACAATACATCTGATTTTCCCTGATGTTAAAATTGACAATACTGAGATAAATATTAAAAGTTAAAGCATCATTTTGAATTTAATGTAAGAACATCAATCAATCAATCAAGATTGTTGATTGAACTATAATCAATCAATAGGTACGTGAAGTACATTTATATCTATCAACCCTGGATTTTGATACATAAGCCTTGTGAAATTACAAGAAATTGATTTGAACAAAACACACTCAATATAGCCTCCCTTTATAAACTTGGTCTAAATTACAGCACTTTGCAGTAGATTTAAGACTCTTGAGTAACTCCACTGGAAAAAGAGTGATTAGTTTCTTGACATCACATTACAGAGAAGTAATTAGTTATAGGCTACAGAACAGGGTTCCTGACATTGTTCAGTAAAACATATGTGTGATTTGAATACAATTATATTCACACAAATATTGTCCCACAATGTTGCATGACACAAAATTGGAAGCTATAGCCAAGATAAGATACAAAAGAATCAAAATTCCACTCACCAGATTGGAGCAGTGACATTTAAGAGAACAAATAAAAAGTGTAACATTCTAATTTTAAAATAGTCACTGAACAGATACCGGATAAGTCAAACTTTCCAAACAGAAACCCAGGGAACACTACAGTTACCCAAGATGATAATACAGCACTACCCCTCCCTCCACGACTGAACAGTAAAATGTAGTCATTTTCCCTCCTTCCTAGGAAGATACTACAATGCCTCCATCTAAATAAGTAAGTAAACATTAAGTAAATAAGTAAGTAGCTGAAACAAGCCAAAATGCAAAGAATAAACAAAAAGCAGATGTCAGAAGACTCCTCTAGTTTCCATCATCTGTTACTGACATCAGCGTATACACACATCCCGTACCACTGCTATACTTCACAATCCAGTGATTCACAACCAGGTAAGAAGCAGTTTTCTTCTCTCAATCTCATCTGCCCAAACTTTAATTCTGGCTCTACTCCTCATTCCTTGGGGTTTCTCCTGATTTATTGTTCACTTCTCTAGAATCTCAATGTTACAGCCCTTCTAAAATACACACTGAATCCTAGCATTTCCCTGCTTAAAATTATTCTGCAAATATCTATAACCTAGCCACTGAAGTCCAAATTTTTTTGCCTGTCATTAAAAGCCCTTTAAATCTCTGCTCCAGCCATTTATACCATGCTCAATTGTGTTGAACTATTTACATATTTCCCCAAATATTCTGATCTTTTACAAGCCAATTCCCTTTGCATTCTTTAGTCTGCCTAGAATTACCCTCATTCCTGATATCTTACTTTGTCACACTTCAAATCTAATGTCAAAAAACAAATCTATATAAAAAAATGACATGTTCTATCCTTTGTTTTTCTCTGGCCATATATATATGTTTTGTAATGTAGATATTAGTTTGTATGCCTTTTTCTAATACTATGAAAATTTTAGAGATTTATATCACAATGGCATATCCTCAGCTGCTGTAGAGTAGCTGCCACATTGGAGGTGTGTAATAGATTTGGAAAATTAATGCATGAATTGATGGGATGGGCATATCTGATAATTCAGATAAAGTGATTCTTCAAGTTGTATATTAAAATTAAGAGATTGTCATTGATTACATCATGTCTGCACTGTAATTCTATGGGGCAATTATATTTATTTGTTTTGAGCCAACAAAACAAGACTCAGAATGTGGTGAAGAATTACCTATGACTAGGCCCTTAATATGCTTTTCTCTTGGAATGTGATTATGTTTTCTAAATTCTACAAGAAGAATCATGCATTTAACTCCCACATTGGAAAGCCCTGTACTAATTTTAAGAAAATCCTAGAAGAAGCTGTAGTCATTAACTTTGGTATTGATGTTTCAGAGAGAAAAACTGATCAATGAGTCTGCATATGGTTACAAAACAACAGGCACATTTCCAAGACAGAAATGCAGATGGCCACAATTTCACCCACGACTTATTCCCATTCTTGATCAAACAATTGCCAGAGAAATACTATTTTTAATTGAACAAGTGATTCATGTCTCTACAGTACAGAACATGAGTTTCACATAGTACAAATAATCAGCTAAGGAAAGCTCAGAAAATACACTGGTTAGTGTCTCTATCAGCCCTGAGTGTCCCGGCTTTGAAAGAATGTTACATTGAGTCAGCAGTTCTTAAGTACATTTCTGGAAAACTCTCTGAAAGACATACAAATTGATTTGCTGTTGGGAAATTTCCTCCTGTTGGGCTTTATAATTTTAATCTACTAAATGGTAATTCCCAAGAAATATAGCATCTCACCAAGGCAGTAAAACCATTGGATTGGTTGGTTTCCAAGGGTACTGAAGAGAAAGTAGACTCATTTTGAAATGAATATTTTGCCTGGAATCATAGAAAATAATAAAGACGAGGAAGTCTCCAATAAATTGCATGTATCGTAGCAGCTCATTTAGAAGTTGAGGCTCTTAGATTAGAAATTTTCAAAGATCCCTGATATTTTAGCATCACGAGCTTGAGCACCATATTGTGTATCTTGTTCTATAATGGGAAGATATCAAGATTTTTTTTGAAAATAAATACTTTAGATAGGGTTCACCTGTTGGGAAGGAAGGACACTAAGTTGAGCAATGAAGAAAGAGAAACTCTGAGCTGAGTAATGAAGGATGAGAGACTGAACCGAGAAAAAATATGGATCTACTCATCTGGAGCTGTATTTTCACCTGTTTGAATTCTGCACAGCCATTGATCTTGGCGCAGAACTGTCTGAATCACACTCTGAGGGGAGAGTCACAAAAAGTAACCGAAGAAACAACGTTCTGCCCAGGCCAATTGGGTAAATTAGCTTTGTGCTTTTCCATGACTTGCTCTTGCCAGATGGAATACTTGGCCCTGAAGACAGTGGCATTAGAGCAGATTTTGGAGCAGTGGGGTTTTTAAAAATGATTTACTTTTTCCTTCCACAGATGGTTACTCTGCCACAGATGACCTCTCTGAATGATGAGCCCAGAGTCTTTTCCAACATATTTTGCCATTGTAAAAGTCTATCTCCTGTAGTTTCTCTATTTGCTCTGTGTATCCAAGAGAACATGTAAGAAATTTTAGAATGAAGGTCAAACTTTGGCACTTCACATATATAAATTTGAGGACTTCAGAGATGGCTCTGTGACTCTGATGAGTTGAAATATTTCCTCTCCTTCCACTCCTGTTCCTATTATGAAATTCTATCTTCTACAACTAATGTCAACAGGGAAAAAACTCAGCTAGAAAATAGTGAATATTTATAGTTGCCTTCTTTCCCAAGACTTGCAAGCAACCTTTGATTGTGTTTATATAAATGCTTAGTACTTTACTATTAACCTTCCCAAATAGACTTAGACCTAATTAGAAATCCCATATTAACATCGAAAGAGGAATTACGGTAAGAAAAATGTTTCTGTTAAAACTCGGCCGTGTTAGCCATGTATGCAAGGTAGCAGCTGCCCAATTTCTGTGAAGGAAAACCTGTCTTTGGAAAAGAATTTTAACCTTTCTTTTAGAAATTATCATGCACCATAAATGCAAATCTCTAAAAATTACCTAAGACATTGTGGATTTTTAGTTTCCTTTTATACATAAGTAAATTGAGACTTAGAAAGATAAAGCGACTTGCCCAAAAGCACTCCAGTAGTTTGCAGGAAAGACAATAGATTGACCACAGGGTTCCTTACTTGAGAGTTCTGCATTCTAGCATAGCATATCCTTTCCATATTAATCACATGTAGGATACAGGAATAAATGTTATTTTGGTGGGCAAGAAAGATGACAGTGATACATTCTTTGATGTCATTAGCAGAGTAAAATATACAGAATGATATGCCTGGCATGGTGTACTTCTACAGGGGGCTATGTAATGGAGAAAATAACAGTGATAACTGCAGGATGTGAGTCCAATGCATGAAACCCAGCCAGAACTGGAGTCCGTCACAGCAAAATGGAACACAAGCAATCATCTAATTACATTGAACAGATTTGGCAAGAGAGGACAAGAATGAACATGTCAGTTAATTATGAATAATTATGTTACTTCTATCTGTCACAACTGTGAGATTTACAAATAGCCTTACAATAGGGGATCTTTGAAAGAGTATAAATGTATTAATACTTTTCCATATTGATCCATTGTATATTTTGGGTAGCTAAAGTTAGATTGTTTTAAAAATTAGATGACTTTATTGGAAAATATGAAAGTGTGTGTGTGTGTGCAACGTCTTGCAACTAGCCAACCAAAATAAAAACTGTAGTGAGTAGTAGCATATCAGAGTTTTTGATAGTCATGACCCAACTCTGTAACTTTTGGTGAGTCACTTTTCTTCGTTGGTGGTAAGTTGCTTCATGAGCGTGGTGATGCAATGGCATCACACCTAAATTTCCTCATTTGTAAACTGAGAGTAACAGGAACAAAACGAGTATAAGAAATACATAAGAGATAAAGCACTTAGTATTGTCCTTGTGACGTAGGACAAGTTAATATTCACTATTATTATTTTTGTTACAAATTTGATGAGTTCATTGAACCAGATATCCTTCAAGGTACTTTTAAATACCCAACAGTCTTTGTTTTCCATCTTGTGGTCCCTTGGTCCATTTTTCAAAAAATCTCTGTCTATTTCCCTTGCTTTGTTAGATGAGGAGAGCCATATATCTCATGTGTCCTTAATATCCCTCCCTAAGAAACAATATATGCTTTGTATTCATTGGCAAAACATATTAAAATAGGGATCTCCTTTTACTCAGTGAGTCATAAAAACATGGAAGACCAGTGGAAATGAGATAGAATAATCCAAAAGAATAAGAATCATCACTTATACATTCCCATCAGGTTTGGGCCAGATGTCATTCCCATAATTTATAAACAATGACCTGCCTTTTTAGATTTTTACCTTCTTGTTCATCTTTTGCTACTGATATTATCTGTATATTTATTCAATAAATGTATTTAAAATACATGTTATTGTGCATCTTTAAACAATATTATGTTGTGGGATACATTTAGATTGTAAAACTGTCACTGTAGTGGAGCAAATTAATATATTCATCGTCTCAAATAGTTTTCCACTTCTTTGTTGTTTCTGTGGCAAGAGTAGCAGAAATCTATTCATTGATCACGAATCCAAAATCCAGTACAATTTTATTACTGTAGTCTTCATATTGTGCATTAGATCCTCAGACTTGTTCTTCCTACATATCTGCCATTTTGTATCCCCTGCCCTATATCCCCTTGTTTCCTACTAATTGTACCTGCTTGCTCTGCGACAGGCACCATCCTTGACACTTAGATATGCAGTAAGAAAGACAGACACAATTCCTGCTGTCATAGAACTTAGAGTTTACAGACGTGGGAGACTCTCCTGATGTATCCATAAATGTGCTGAGGGTGAGCACCAGAGAGTGCTATGTAAACGTATTTCTGGGAAGGCAGAGAGAACCAAACTTCTATTTTTCAATGGAAATAGAAGAAATGCAGCTCTGGAAAAAATAATATTTAAGCTGAGTGACAGGTGAAGGATGTATAGGACTTAGTTGAAGAAAGAAAGTGTTGGGGTCAGAATACTTCAAACAGAGAAAACCAAGCACAAAGGCCCTGAGGCAACCCAGAGTGAGATGACTGTGATGAACTGAAAAATGCCCATTACAACAGTGGAACAGGTAAAACGAATGTGATTAGTATCTTGGTATATAAACCTCAATTCCAATTTCTAAAAATTTATTTATTTAGATTGCTTAAAGTGAAATAATTAAATTGATGCACGTTCGAAAAGTTTCCTGATAAGGCAAAAGTACTTCTCAGAAAGTTCATACCAATTTTTTATTTCTATAAACTGTATATATGATTATCTTTCTCACCTTATCCTTAGAGGTAGTAAGTATTACTTTTGTTTTGTTTTGTTTGAGACAGAGTGTCTATCTGTTGCCCAGGCTGAAGTGTAGTGGCATGATCTCGGCTCACTGCAACCTCTGCCTCCTGTGTTCAAGTGATTCTCTCGCCTCAGCCTCCTGAGTAGCTGGAATTACAGGCACGCACCACCACACATGGCTAATTTTTGTCCTTTTAGTAGAGACAGGGTTTCTCCATGTTGGTCAGGCTGATCTTGAACTCCTAACCTCACATGATCCACCTGCTTCGGCCTCCCAAAGTGCTGGGGTTATAGATGTGAGCCACCATGCCTGGCCAGTATTCTATTTTTTAAAAGATGAACTGGTATAACATGCTATATTAGTCTGTTCTCATGCTGCTAATAAAGACTTAACCAAGACTGGGTGATTTATGAAGGAAAGGGGTTTAATGGACTCACAGTTCCACATGGCTAAAGAGACCTCACAATCATGGTGGAAGGCAAGGAGGAGCAAGTCACGTCTTACATGGATGGTGGCAGACAAAGATAGAATGACCGCCAAGCAAAAGGGGTTTCCCCTTATAAAACTATCAGATCTGGTGACACTTACTCACTATCATGAGAGCAGTATGGGGGAAACTGCCCCCATGACTCAATGATCTCCCACCAGGTCCCTCCCACCATGTGGGAATTATGGGAGCTACAATTCAAGATGAGATTTGGGTGGGGACACAGTCAAACTATATCACAAGCTAACCATTGTAGTGAAAAAGTGGCAATATCTTTTTAGATTCAACACAAAAGTTGCTCACTTCCTCTAAATTTGTTTTCTGATTAACTCTACTCAATTAAAATAGCTTCTATATGGTATACTTCCCCATGATTCAGATATTCATTTTATACTACATTATATTGTAATTTTAAATGCTTTTTTATTTTCTTAATATTACTCAATGTACTTTTTTTTCAATTAAATTAAAAGCCCCACAGGGCAGTTCAATACAATTCAATCCAATCAATAGTTTTCCAATTCCTACTTTGTAAAAGGGGTAGTGCAAAACACTGAGAAAGATAAAAACACAAAAATACAGTCTCTGTTCTCAGAAAGTTCAGTTTAGTTTAGTTGAGGGAAGTTAAAACTTGCACAGTTAGCAATGACAGAGGCTAACCTTGTTTCTTACTTCTTCATACAGTAAGTAATGACAATTACTAATTAATAAAGAATAAAATAAAATTTAATAATAATGTATTAGAACTCAGGACAGGGGGAATTTCATAATGGTCAGGGATACTGGGGAAATACGTATGGATCGGATGTTAGAGCTAAGGTTTGATGAATCAGTAGGAAAAATGTCCATAAGTAGAGAGAGAATACCATTGACAGTAGGAAATGAAGGTCACATGCAATTAAAAAGTGACCTGTTCATTGAGGCTGAGGCTGGCACGTTGGCTCACACCTGTAATCCCAACAATTTGGGAAGCTGAGGTGGGCAGATCATGAGGTCAGGAGTTCGAGACCAGTCTGGCCAACATGGTGAAATCCTGTCTCTACTAAAAATCAAAATGTAGCTGGGTGTGGTGGCAGGTAGAAGGGTCTGTCCTTTCCCCACTGTGTGTTCTTGGCACCTCTGTCAAAAATCAATTGGCCTAGGTTTGTGGGCTCTCTATCCTGTTCCATCGGCTAATATGTCTGTTTTTATGCCAGTATCATACTTTCTTGACTACAATCACTTTATAGTATATTTTGAAATCCAGTAATATGATGCCTCCAGCTTTGTTCTTTCTGCTCAGTGTTGTTTTGGCTATTGGGGGTCTTTTGTGGCTTCAGATAAATTTAAGAATTTTTTTCTATATATGTGAAAAATGGCATTGGAATTTTGATAAGGATTATATTGAATGTATATATTGCTTTGGGTAGTTATGGACTAAAGAATATTAATTATTCTAATCCAGGAACATAGGATAACTTCCCATTTATTTATGTTTTCTTCATTATCTTTCATTACTGTTTTACTTTTCTCAGTATGCAGATCTTTCACCACCTTAATTGAATTCACACAAAAGTCAGTTTGTACAGTTATATGGCAAATGATATGGAGGTTCATGAAAAACCTAAAAATACACCTGTCATACGGTCCAGCAATCCCACTCTGGGTAAAAAGTCAAAGGAATAAAAATTGATATGCTAAAGAGATATCTGCACTCCTATATTCATTGCAGCATTATTCATAATAATTAAGATATGGAATCACCCCATGTGCCCATCAACAGATGAATGGACAAATAAATGTGGTATACATACACAGTGGAATATTCAGCCATAAAAAGAAGAACATCCTGTCATTTGCAACTACATGGGTGAACTTGGAGAACATTATGCTAAGTGCAATAAGCCAGGCATGGAAAGATAAATACTTCATGATCTCTTATAGATGGAAGATTAAAACATCGAACTTACAGAAGTAGAAAATAGAAAGGTGGTTACTACAGACTGGGGTGAGGAGGAAGGGAATAGGGAGTTGTTGGCCAATGAGTACAAAATTCAGTTAGACAGGAGGAATACATTATTGAGATCTAGTGCCACAACAAGGTGATTATAGTCAATAATGATGTACTATATATTTTACAGTAGTTAAGAGAGTAAATTTTAAAAGTCTCCCACAAAAAATTAATAAATAAAAAGTAAATGAGGTGATGGACATATTAACTAGTTTGACTTAAATCATTCCACATTGTATACATATATAAAAATCACATTTTCCTCATAAATATATACAATTATGATTTCCAATTAAAATAATATTAATCTAAAAAGTTTTTTTAAAAAATCAAAAGAGTGAATCTCTCCCTGTCAGCAGGTGGGCAAATCAGGTGACAAAAAAGAAAATGATTCATCTGATTCTGAATTTGCTCGCTGTTAGCAGCATTCACAAAAGAGTGGGGCAATTGGATTGCTAACCCAGACATCTGCTGCATTCACAACTCTCTGTGATTCCAAATATAGGACAGTGTGATCTGACAACTATAAATGAGGAGGATCTGGGAAATAATTTCTTGGGAGCAGGTGGGAAAATGAATACACTTACCTGGATGCATGTTCTCCTGGAGGGTTACATTTCATTCTATCATTCAGACATCCATTCAACAAATATTTAAGAACTTTCTATAAAAAGGTATTTTGTGAGATGATATGGTGAATATGATGATCATTACATAGATCAGACCCTCTGGTATTTTATAACCTAATAGAAGAAAATTGTCTTTTTAGAAAGTGCCACATTTTCGTTGAACTGATTCATATTAATGAGATGATGTAGTTTTCTAAGACTTACTTTCTCTGCAAAATACTCACAGACTTCCCCCCACAACCTTCTCTCTATTCTAATTGTCCATTTGGCCCCAGAGAGTGGAAAAACTAATTGACTTTTCCTATGCCTCTCTGAGCAGATCAGGTTGATATGGGTTGCAGCTGTGGCTTAATTTGTGAATGTGCAATAGAAAAGAAAACACTTATTGGATTACAGCCCCTGACCAACTGTTTGGCAAAATAGCAGCATTGGCCAAAAATATGGGAGTTGCATAGTAATCAGAGAAATGATTACAACTTCCAGAGGGGTATCCTGGTTTTATCAATGTGGAGATTTTGCTGTAATTTGTTTTAAATACATCCCCAGCCTTTGCTTTTAGGATGAAGTCAGTCTCACAGTCTTCTGGATTTTGCTTTCTTTGAAATATTCATTTTCTCTACCTCTGTATCAGAGGCTCTCACCAACCTTTTGTTCATATACATAAATAAAAATGTAGACTACAATGTCTTTTTTTGCTGATTGGTAAATGCTCTTTGGTAAAATCTGTTTGCCTTTTAATCCATCAGATTAGAGAAAAACTCAATTACAAACATCTCTGTGTCCTGGATTGGCAAACCACTGTATGTTTAGGAATAGATGTCTTCAAAGGGAGCCAATACTTTATCATGTGAAAGGACACAAGCTGGTATTCTTTCCTAGATACCATTTCTGCACTAGCCAGGAGTAGTCATTGTTTCTTTCTCTCTCTCTTCCTTCCTGCTCTTCTTCCTTTCTTTCTCATTCCAGCTATCCCTGCAGTATTACCATAACTGAGGCTGAATCTGCAAATTGAGAAAAACTGTACTAGCTAGTGCCTTCTCTGTCTTTGCATTGATGACCCTCCCATTGTATCCTGGGATATCCATTGCTGTATGCTCCATCTACCATTCTCACCCCCAACTGGTAAGCAGCGGTGGCAAAGCCTCCACTCACATTGGTCTCCTGACTCCAAACTTGATCTATTAATTTATAGTTGTAGAAAGCTTAGAGAGGCACAAGAGAGAACCTTTCAACTATAGAGATGCATAAACTCTAATGTCAATTCGTAAATATGTAGCGTCTCTATCCCTGGACATCGCTAAAAGAAGACTTTGAATATACTTACAAAGCCTATTTCCCAAATGGATTTCCAATTGCCAAGACCAGTTCGGCTGGGGAGACACTAACCCAGCAGCACTAGAGGAATTAAAGACACACACAGAAATATAGAGTTGTGGAGTGGGAAAGCAGGGGTCTCACAGCTTTCAGAGCCGAGAGCCTCGAACTGAGATTTACCCATGTGTTTATTAACAGCAAGCCAGTGACAAGCATTTTTTCTATAGATTATAGATTAACTAAAAGTATCCCTTATAGGAAACGGGATCAGCTAAAAGTATCCCTTATGGGAAACGAAGGGATGGGCCAAAATAAAGGGATGAGTTGGGCTAGTTATCTGCAGCAGGAGCATGTCCTTAAGGTACAGATTGCTCATGCTATTGTTTGTGGTTTAAGAATGCCTTTAAGCGGTTTTCTGCCCTGGGTGCGCAAGACGTTCCTTGCCCTCCTTCTGGTAAACCCACAACCTTCCAGCGTGGGCATCGTGGCTGTCATGAACATCTCACAGTGCTGCAGAGATTTTGTTTATGGCCAGTTTTGGGGCCAGTTTATGGCCAGATTTTGGGAGACCTGTTCCCAACACCAATGACTAACAATAAAGGATGCAATAATACTTCAAAACATGCATTGCTGGTTTGGCCAGTTCAAGCAATTTATGTAATTACAATTGTGTATATTTTAACACATTATAAAAAGAACAGATAAAACTTATTTTTTATGTTTTACTCCAATTTTATGTTAATTGAAATAAAAGCAATGAATTCTGATGAAAACACTCAAAGATGATGTGTTGCAAATTATGTTTATATTGTGATAAAAATGAATAGGTTATCATGCCTTTCACAAATTTTTGTTTCTAGAAATTCAAGAGGGATGAGTTTGTTAAGGACATATTTGGCAGTGCAAGCTTTTTTGTGTGTATGTTTGTTTGGCAAATGTATACTGGAAAAAAGAGACAGATGTTGCAGGGAAAGAGAAGAAATAGGGATGAATAAAATTAATTTGAAGGTCAAATGGTATATCTAAGTTACCCAGCACTTATTTTAGTAGCTGATTCATGCTCAATAGAGTCGGCTCTTCGCCCACACAACTCTGAGAACTGAGAATAGTGAATAGAATAGCTCCATAAGCTGGCAGAGACAGATGAAGAGGGTTATTAAGCAAAAACCTTTAGGAAACATACATAGGTCTATCATTGTGCACTAGATAGGGTTCACCTGAAATAATGACTTTAGCATTCTTTCTCTTTTTAAAATTATTTTATTTTTGCAGTTGGAGGCATTGCTGGTCGAGAGCTATGAAAAAAGACTCATGATGTGATAAACACACGTTTATTAATGCTCATTTAAAAATATTAACATAAACTATTCCTACTATTATATTCTGTTAAATGAGACAAATATAGGTGATATCTCATTTAGCCTCTTTAGTAACCTAGCAACCTAGTAACCTCTGATCACAAAAGAAGAAAATTCAATCACATATTTTCCAACATCTGCCTTGGGTCTAGCATTGTGGGATTTGGGGTAGGGATAGAGTTGAGACAGGAGAGAGGAAGCATACTCCTGACAGGCCTAAGAATATAGCATTTTTTAAAAAGTTAACTTGAAGCAACTTATAATAAAAATTCCAAATACTGTAAAATGCAAACTATTAAATTAAGAGAAGGTATAAAATATTCAAGAAACACTAAAATGCTAAAATTGACATTTTGGAGCTAGATGCAGTTGGAAATCATAGAAAATCAAGATAAATGTAGACTGGGGATATAATCCTGTTTTAGATGGGTGACTCCGTTTTCGAATTGATGTAATAATACATTTTGTTAAATAGGTTACTTGGATTGCTGCTATTGTTATTATAAACCAGGTATTTTTAACATTGTTTCACTATTTGCAAAGACTATGGGAGAGGAATATGGATTGGGAAAGGATGGAAAACAGGACGAGTGAGCTAAGGTGAGAAGAGGATTCAGGATTTTTGCAGCACAAGCCAAAGGTTTTTATTCTAGATTCAAATCACGTTGAGTAAGACAATCAGATGATGAAGACGATGTTTTAGCTTTTATTTTTCCCCGAAGCCCTTTGTTCATAATACAGCTGGAGCCCTTGTCATGTTACACTTTTTTTTTTCTTTTTTCTGTTTTTTGAGACAGGGTCTCCATTTGTCACCTAGGTTGGAGTGCAGTGGCGTGACAACGGCTCACTGAAACCTCTGCCTCCAGGGTTCAAGTAATCCTCCCACCTCAGCCTCCCAAGTAGCTAGGACCACGAGTGCACGCACCATACCCAGCTAATGTTTGTATTTTTGGTGGAGAAGACAGAGTTTCATCATGTTGGCCAGGCTAGTATTGAACTCCTGGCCTCAAGTGATCTTCCCATTTCAGCCTCCCAAAGTGCTGGGATTACAGGCATGAACCACTGCACCCAGCCTATGTTACACTTTTTTGTTCAGGGATGGGGAGGTGTTGTTCCTCTGTGACCCACCTCTATACTGGATTGTGAGCTATGGAGTGTCAAATAGCACGTCTTACTTCTCCATGGATTCCAGTTTCTTAACATGTCTGGTGTATCATAGATGCTCAATTCCTGGCTTAGGGGATAAGTCAGATAAAAGCTGGGTAGTAAGTTCTGTCTATTTCTACAGTGGATTTAGGTGGATTGGTGGTGATATTGGGAAAAATCCAATGATAATTCAGGAATTCAAGAGTTACAAATGATATTCTAATGAGAGCCCTTTGCTTTCATTTTAATGGGCTCTCAAATATTGAATAACGAGATCTGTGGTGTGATAAAGAATAATGTCACATGTGCTGCCCATGTTAATTAGTGTCTACCCACTTTTCATGGGTAGAGTGGCCTACCAAAACACTATTGCACTGACTACACTTTCTTAATTTAGCAACGTTTTTATTGTAACTCCTTTACAAGTGAGACAACAAAAGCACTGTTTCTCTATACACTTCAGGTCCTTCTTAAACATGGTTTAAAAAAATCTTACAATAGTTATGAGAAAATTGTTATTAATCTCAATTGAAGACAACTAGAACTCAGAGAGGTTTCAAAACATGTCTAACGTCTTGCATGTGGTAAATTGTAAAGCTAGGATTTGAATCTGTGTTCGTTTTAACATCATGTTCCTACCCTTCCACACCATCTGCCATGGAAGAAATGACATGTGCAAGGATCACCAGTGGCTGAGCCTGATCCCCAACCCCAAGCACCAGAATGCAACAACCCTGTGGAGAGTCTGTTGCCTGCTTAGGGAACAGCAGGGACACTTCATAGCAGACTTTGGAGGGTGACCATGAGGTATGATTGATAATCCCTCTCATTCTCTGTGGGGAAATGTGTTGCTTGTTCAGACCTCAGCAAGATCTTAGGAAACCTGTTTTTTTCACTGAAGGAGCTTGCATATTGCTGTTGCTCACATTTCCTCATCAGAGTTTATGAGAATTTTCAATACAACAAAGGCCAGAGTTCCTGTCCACAAAGTAGATTACAATCTATCAGTGTGAGAAGGACAATGCAGCTGGTGCGGCACAGACTCGGTCCTTATTCATAAACACTTCGTTGGACTTCAAGCACTTGTTACCGACAGCAGGGCATGTTTATACAGCTCCTTCCAAAAATAAAATTCAAGGAAAAAAATCAGTAAATTCATAACGTAGCACTTTCCCAAACTCAAAAACATAGAGATATTTTTGTTTTGGATTTGGAAATATTTCCCATTGAGAGATCAGGTCCCAGATACAAGAGAAAAGAATGGATTCTAAATACAGTAAAACCCATGAACCATGGAAAAGAATGAAGTGTCCTCCACAGACAAAGAGAAGCTATGGAGATGATTAGCTTAGGTTTGTTTAACTCTAGATTTCTTTATTCCATAACATTCAGGTGCCTGAGTCGTAAAAACACAGGAAGCAATCAAACACTAAATCGTAGATCTAATATTGATCTGAAAATGTGTAATTGACTTGTTTATATGTACATGCTTAAGAAAAGATGCCACAGATTCAAATCAGTTGAGCTCATTAGCCCCGTTGACTCACTGGTCAATTAACTGACGTTTTCTCTATTGATGTTTCACTCAATCCTAGACAGAAATAGAGTTCAGTGTTAAAAAAAATAAAAATAAAAATCAATACCTTCCAATGTCACTGAACCCAACTACTCAAATCAGCTTTCTGTTTATAACTTCACTGATTCTTTTTTATTTTTCATTATATAAGAAATAAATTGGCCTCATAATTTTAAAATACAGAAATAAAGAAAATAAAGCTCAATTGTATTTGACTATACCCAATTTAACTGCCTTCTGCAGAAGGCACCACTATTTGTAGTTTACTATGGATCTTTACAAACTGCGTGCTATATGCGTGTTTTGTATTTTGAATATCTTCATTTTGTAATATATTATTCTGTAACTTGCTTACATATTCTTAACAGCTTACCTTAGAAAACTTTAATCCTTTTAAATGGCTGTATGGTCATCTGTATTGTGGGTATACTGTAGTTCATTTTACTATCCTAATAATTAAAAGGCATTTAGTTTGTGTCTAATTTTTGCTAGTGCTAATAGTACTGCAAGAAATATCCTTGTGATATTCTATGTCAGAAATTCACAGAAAATCTTATTGTTTAACTTAGCTATAGAAGGTATGTATCATTAACTTAAACTGTAGGATATAGAAAAGTTGTTTTAGATAATAATTATGGCTAACTTTTGCAGAGTACTAATTATTTACTGGCTTAAGTTCCTTTCACACATTAACTAATTGGCCTTTAAATGACTGTACAAGCAAGGTAGCTACTATTATTAGCCTTATTTTACATACTGAGAAATTGAGTCATAGAGAGGCTAATTATCTTTGCTAAAAGTCATAAAACTAGTAAATGGTAAAAATGGAGATTTGAACCCACGCAAAGCCCTGGTCACTATACTGTTAGCTGTTATGCCAGATTGACCCTCAGTGTGAGTATATAAGGAAGTAGTAAAGTAATTTGACACTTTTTTGGGGGAACGTTGGTGTCTACAGTTGGTTTTTGATGGGGAGAGGGGCTATGGGATTCACGTGGTGACATTTCACGTATACAAGGAGTGTGAATCAGAAAGGGGCATGAAAGTTCAGTCAACCCAGGTAAACAAGATTTATAGAGTGGCTAAGGAAATTAAAAATTTAAAAATATTCATGAATTCCAATGACACAGTTTTATTCTTTACACGTGTGTCCCTGGAAGGTACTTTACCGAACTTACATTTTAAGGATGTGGAGAAACTGGAGTACATCCAGGAGAAGGGAAAAATGAATTAAGTGATAGAAAGTAAGTACTAAGAACAAAAGCCAAGAAAATCAGGCTTGTTCATTCACTTGGTGACTGTTTATTGAGTATTAACCACATACATGGCCTTGTTCCAGATGCAGTGGCAGAAATGAAGTTGAAATGCTTTAAACATGGTATCTCTAGCAATTTGCTTGTTGTACAGCAATGGAGATGAGACTTGAGAATAAATATTGGCAGTATGATGTAGATATTATATAAACAAGATGAACGGATGATATGAAACATTTATGGAACACCTACTTTGTGGTAGACACCATCCAAGGAGTCATCTCATTTTAATTCCCACAAGGAGCCATTTTCACAGCTAAGGAAACAGATGCTCTGTTATTAAATAGCGTGCTAAGACACATGCATAGTAACTTTGATTCAAACTTACGTCTGCCTCACTCCAAAGCTCAAGTGTTTCTTAGTTCCACTCCCACTCCTAACATTATGTAGAAAAGAGAAGATAACTGGGAAACAATTACTCTTTTAAAGCAAATGAAGAGTTCTTATAAGAGGCCCATAGAACAGAAGGTTATGCCAGAGAGATTTCAGAAAGATACACTGAAGAGCTCTGTGTTAGACGAAAGACACTCTCTAAAGGGAAGTCTCGTCCTAAAACAGTGTATGGTTGGGGCTGATATTTGGATGGTATACTCTCAAAGACTTGCATTCCTCATTAAAATATTGAATTACGTATTGAATACTATATACATCACTCTGGTGAAGTGGGCACTAAAATCTCAGAATTCATCACTATATTGTTCATTCATGTAACCAAAAACCACCTGCACCCCAAAAGCTATTGAAATAAAATAAAAAACATTTAATAAGTAAATGAATATCATTTACACGTCTCTATATATACACACACACACACACACACACACATATATATGTACACATATGTCCAAACTGCTTGATACATAACAGCTGTCCTCAGTCCCCTGACTATCTCTCAATACCCCCACCATGTTGACCCCATGCCTGGCTTAGCCCCATCCCCTCCCCATTATCCAGCAACAAATGTGCCCTCTAGAATCCTGCTTCAGAGAAACTGCAGAGCCCACTCCAATTGTTGGTGTCCCTGCCTTACCAGTTGTTATCTTTTTGAATACTATTCCTGCGTATAACCACCTGAACCCCAGGCAGAAGAACTGTCTCATACTCTCGCTTCTGGTCTTTTTCACCTCCATAAACATTACCTTATGTTACTCAGTAGGCAATTTGTAAGTCTGAATTCCCATTAGTTCCTGAATTCAAGCCACAGAAATTGTATTTTTTGAATTTCACATTTTTGTATCATCATTCTGTTCTCTTTTCCATTTCTACTCACATGCCCAAAGAATATTCAGAGTATGGATTCTAATCTTAATGATCCTAAATTTTCCCTTAATGAGTCATATGTAAGAGTGATCTGGCCGGGCGCGGTGGCTCAAGCCTGTAATCCCAGCACTTTGGGAGGCCGAGACAGGCGGATCACGAGGTCAGGAGATCGAGACCATCCTGGCTAACACGGTGAAACCCC
>NC_045449.1:63815863-63874976 GCF_002776525.5 Piliocolobus tephrosceles | reverse complement strand
TTTGAAATATACACAAGACAATAGAAACAATGCTATAAAACATGGAAGAACATCTTAATGTGCCCAGTAAGTACCAAATATCACATAACTCAGTTTCCCAACTTTTATTTTTTTAAATCCAGTAATAAGGGAAAATGGAAGAACTCTGGGTTTCTCGATAAATATTCAATAAATAATGACTTTCCTCATTAGCTCATATTCCATACATGGAGTATGAGGAATAAAAGAATAGTCTAAGTAGGCGACATGACCAGAAGCAGCCAGTGGAATCCCACAGGGATTAATTTATTCATCTGTCTTTCCTCTAAGGCCAAGAATCTTTTTTGTAACTCATAAAAGATAAATATTCCCAAAGAGATTGGGGAGGAGAAAGGCAAATTGGCGCAATGGATCCAACATTTTAACCATTCGGCAGATAGGACTTCTGGAGAATTCAAGAAAGTCT
This sequence comes from Piliocolobus tephrosceles, assembly GCF_002776525.5. Classification (NCBI taxonomy): domain Eukaryota; kingdom Metazoa; phylum Chordata; class Mammalia; order Primates; family Cercopithecidae; genus Piliocolobus; species Piliocolobus tephrosceles. Next base: position 63,874,531 of record NC_045449.1, on the reverse strand, counting down.
ATTGCAGTGTGTTCATGAAAACACATAGCACATGCGTTACAACACAGGTATGCTTGCTGGGGGTAGCAAAATCAAAGGAAATAAATGCATATGAACTGAGCTCTTAGGCCACCTTGCTATCTTTCTCATATAGAGGAAAACAAATAGTTCTAAATTTCAAGTGCTTTCCTGACTCTATTCATGTACAATCACTTTTAGTTACTTTTGTCTTGCTCTTGCAATACCCTTTAGAATGGGTCATTTGATATTACCTCTTACTCATTAGCTTCCATCTCTGCCTGGTTGCAGAGTGAAATAAACTAAATTACTTGAGCAAGTCAAGACAAAATTGCATAAAATTGAGGAATAAAAAGGCTGGCTCTACCTTCTCCAGGACACGATGCACTTCCCCTCTGACACAGTATGGAACCTTGTGCTTCTCAATTCTGGTTCTCCATATCTCTACCCAATGTGGTAGAAACTATCATTTTGAAATGACTCGTGAATTCTGCTTTTGTAAGTTATTTAGTGGTCCTTTCTATTCTATTCCCCTAATACTCTCATATTCACACGCACATTCACGTAGACGCAGAACTCTTCTAACTCTTGTTGTGATCTAGCCTTCTGCTGCAAGTACCTGGTAAAGAATTGTTTCAAGGGAATGCAGAATTAACAAACTCCCTGTTATAGTTCTTGATTTGAACTTTGAATTCAAATTATATATGAACTGGGTGACTTTGGCCAGATAGATAAACCATTTCTTCATTTGGAACAATGCAATGTGATGACTAGATGAGGCTAATTTAGGCATACAGTCTAGCACAATGCAAGGTACATGAGGTTCATGATATTATCCCATAAGACTATCTAGTGCTACTGTTATTGTCCTACCAACAACAAAACATTTCATCAAGATGGATAATCTATTGTGCATTTAACTTCGCAGTAAAACACGAGACAAAAAAATTGTATGTGAAGTTAAAAAGCCCACAGACTGGGTGCAGTGGCTCATTCCTGTAATCCAGGCACTCTGGAGGCTGAGGCAGGCAGATCACCTGAGCCCAGCAGCTCAAGGCCAACCTGGGAAACACAGGGAGATCCTGTACCCGGGAAGTCAAGGCTGCCTTGAGCCATAATCGCACACTGTACTCCAGCCTAGGTGACAGAGTGAGTCTTTATTTTGAAAAATAATAATAAAAATAATTACAGTAAAAAAATAAAAAGCACAATGAAAAGAGTTTGATTTCTAAAACAGAGACAACATGGAATCATAGAAGATTATAGCTGGAAGGTAATGTAGATAGAACTTTTCTATTTTTGAGATGAGGAAATTGAGGCTGTAGATTAAATGAATAGGGACCCTGATTCCTGTATTATTTCATCTACCACTAAACCAAAATAATTCCCCTGCATTCTAACCCTCAAGATAGGATGATTCTAGAAGAAATGTTACATCCTGAATAGATATCCTTGGCTGCTAGGAAACTTGTGTATCATTTTCTCATAGCTGCCTGTCTTTGTGTAGTATGTGTCCAAAGAAATCTAGTTCATTTTCATCTTAGCCAGCATAAGTCATATCTCAATAAGGTAATCAAGATATATCTTAAAAGATACATCACATCTGAGGTTTTAAAATGTAAATCACCTTACATTTACATCTTAAATGTTAAATTATGTATTGTTTTTCATGGCATGGGCAAATTTTATTCTCATTACAATGTCTGTGTAGATAAATATTTCAATATCAAAGCATTTTTGAATTTATTCAAAGATGACCAATTTTTAGCAGCAGGAAAAGTTGTGTTTATACTTGGTTTTTGGTCTGATTCCTCCTAGTATTTATTATTTTCCTTTTTGTTATGCATAATATTGTAAGTTTATTAAGTTCTGTGGAATAAGACAGTGAATGAATTAATGAAGATCGATAGGATAGGGCTACAGCACACACAATCTATCAGACTGCACTTACCTCTTGGTGTTCTGGAAAGATCACTTAATTGGGAGTCACATGTAGCATAAAGGAGTACTGCTTGTCTTTACAAATACAAAGTTAAGGGTCTCTGATTTATAGCATGTCCCCTTCCATCTCCCAATTTATTAGGAGAATCCCTTCCTTTGTTCAACAAATTGTCTTCACAATTAATTAGAACCTATAGAACTTAAGTATAAAACAGCTATTTGTAAATGCACTATAATGAAACAGTTTACTGTCATAAAAATGCTGTTTGAAATGGAATGTGAATATATTTGACAATATATATTTTTTAACATGTGTGACTCACCTGGACTTTAGCAGTGTAAATTCAGTTGCCTAACTTTCTCAAAAGGGAGTGGGACTATCCCCATCAAGACTCACCATTTGGCATGTCCCTGGAGCATCCTAAAATGACAGGGCCCTCACCTCCTTCTTGCCACTGATGTTGTACTTGCTGAGACCTGCCCATGGAATTATTATTTCTCTGCAACAAGAGAACTCAAGACCAGTTTCTAGGAGCCCCAGGGGTTTCCAGAACAGTGTCCACCCTCCTTTCTCATTATCAGTATATGCCCATCTGCCCTAAGTGGAGGAACAAAGTGACCCAACTCCCTCTGTTCTCTTCACATTCCTCTACTTTTCTTCCTTAGGTCAAGAAAAAAGGAAAGCAGCATTAATTCTTCCTTTTGTTTTTGTCTTAACATGGGAGTCTATTTTCTCTGCATAAAGACCCGGTGATGGGGAATAAAGGAAGCCTGATGGATCTACTTTTGAAATCGAAAAAAAAATAGTCTTTGATCCAATTAGCAAATGCATTAAGTAGCTGAATAACCTGCAGCAAATCACCAGGACATTCAGGATTGTCATTCCCAAGATTAGTGATCCTCTAGCTAAGCTCTCTTAGATCCCTTCCAGGTTTATTTAAGAATCTGTAACCCTATCCCAGTATCCTGATTCTAATCCAGGCCTTTAGCTTGTAGATGAAGACAAAAATAATTTCTTTGGAGAGTGTGTCACATGCAACTCTATTCTCAGGAAGGACAAGGGCTCTTCCCATTTGAAGTTACATGTTATTTGCTAATGTCTTAATGTACATCCACCGTCAAGAATTACAAAGTGGAGGATTTAAAATAAACCTTAGGAATGACTTCGATCTGCGTGTTTCCCAGCGTGTCTAAGCTCATTGAGATTTGTCCACTAACTTTTGGGAGATGACTTGAACACAGGTCTGCACCCAGAATCCAAAGAGATAAAAATATGGTCTCTACAGCGTTCTTCCACGTTTGTGACTTATTTTTCTTTAATTTTGCTTCTTTATTTTCCTTTACTGTTAAAAAACACACCATTAACACAGTTAGATTTAATTATAATTGCTATAAAGGAAGACTGTAAATGTGTGACATGCTGTGAGACATTGTCATGTGAGTCTGTTTGAAAGCTATTTTAAATCACTCACTCTTCGGGAGGGGAATTCAAGATGAGTTTCTTACTGGATGGGCGCCCAAGGTAAAAGACAACATAGATGATTCCTCACAAAAGAATGAGGGAGCATACCTATTACGAGCTCTCAGAAAGCACAGCCTGAGCCTTAGGCGTGTTAGAAGTGGGAAGAGAGCTCTAGGTTTGGGTTATTCTAGTAATACAAGGGAAGCGGCTCCATTCTTGTCACTGGAAGGAGACTTGAGACCACTTAGATCCTTTATTCAAAGGTCAACTGCCTTATTCTGCTACTTTCTGCCTCCCATTTCCTTTTCCTTATGGAAGACAAAGCTTAAAACTAAAGGAGTGATTTGAGACTCAGAAAGAAACATGAAAACATATGGATTACCAAGGCAATGCTTGCTCAGTAGCTGGTGATTTCCCCCCGAGTTTAACAGGTCTTTTCACACATATTAGAAAAAGTTTCACAGTTTTCCAAAAAAGCAGCAGCAACCTTCCAAGCCTTTGAGTGCTATTGCCTACTCAAGCCTGGGCCGCCTCAGGCTTGTCTCCTGTTCAGTCCAATGAATGGGCCAGCAGGATGAAGCATCCTGGGAGAAAAGTGTGACCAAGAACTCGATTTCTGGGGCACAAGGAGCATAGCTAGTCTCTGGGGCCTGTTCCTATGTGTCTATCACTTTATTCCAAACCCCATGTTAATCCTGAAGGGAGCCAGGAGAACTTTCTGCACATTTGAAGACAGATATGCTGAAATGGAAATCAATCAGTTCCTACCCTAGGAACTTGATCACAATGACAGATTTTACACAAAGCCCAAGGAATAAGTCTATTTCTTTTTAGAGTGCAATGCCCTGTTGGTGTTTGTTTGATATGAGATGCCATCTAGTCCTTGGATCCCGCTTCCTTATTCCCTGACCTCGTCCTTGAATCTCCCAGCACTTCTTATTTTTTCTATGCTATTTTTTTGTTAAATTTAAATCTAATTAACTCAATTTTGAAAATAGTATAATCATTAAAAGTCACTGAGATTGCCACTTACTGTGCTAAGGAATACCCAAATAGCTATGTGACTGATTTTGAGCAGGGATCAGCAAAGCAGAGCTAACTGGCCAAAATCCAGCCCACCTCCTGTTTTTGGATTTCTTGTGAGCAAAGAATGTTTTTACAGTTTTCAATGATTTTTTAAATTAAAAGAAGAACAATATTTATTAATATGTAAGAAGTATATGCAATTGAAATACCAATGTACAGAATTAAAACTTATTGAAACACTGTCATCACACTCATTTGTTTAATATTGTCTAAGACTGCCTTTCTGCTACAATAGCAGAATTGAGTAGTTGCAACAGAGACCATGTGGACCACAAATCCTAAAGTATTTACTATCTTGCTGTATATTAGTCCGTTTTCATACAGCTATAAAGACATACCTGAGACTGGGTAATTCATAAAGAAAGAAGGTTTAATTTTGCTCACTAGTCTGGAAGCTGTACAGGACTCTTCTTCTGGCAAACCCTCAGAAAACTTACAATCATGGTGGAAGGCAAAGGGGAAGCAAGCACATATTCACATGGCCAGTAGGAGAGAGAGAACAAAGAGGAAGGTGCCACTCGCCTTCAAACAACCAGCTCTCATGAGAACTCTATCATGAGACAGCACTAGGGGGATGGTGCTAAACCATTAGAAACATCCCACACTACCCAATCACCTCCCACCAGGCCCCACCTCCAACACTGGGGATCACAATTCAACATGACATTTAAGTGGGGACACAGAACCAAACCACATCATGCTGCATTAGTTAGGGTTCCCAAGAGAAACAGAACCAGTAGTATATAGATAGATAGGTTGATTGATAGAAAGATTTTTTTATGAGGAATTAGCTCATATGATTATATGGAGGCTGATAACTCCCACAATTTGTCATCTGTAAGCCGGACGTCTGGTGGTGGAATTCCAGTTCATGCATGAAAGCCTGGAAACCAGGGGAGGCAACAGTGTAAATCCAGGTTCGAGTACTAAAGCTTATAACCGGGAGTGCACATGTCTGGAGGAAGGAGAAGATGGATGTCCCAGCTCAAACAAAAAACTAATTTGTCTTTCCTCCACATTTTAGACTTTTTCAGGCCCTCAAGGGGTTGGATCATGCCCACCCACATTGGTGACTGTGATCTTCTTTACATAGTCTGCCAATTCAAATGCTAACATTTTCCAGAAACATTCTCATAGACACACTTGAAAATAAATGTTTAACCATAAATTTGGGTATTCCTCAGCCCAGTAAGTTGACACATAAAATTAACCATCACCTTTGTCCTTTGTAGAACAAGTTTATTGGTCACTGGTTTATAGATTCACCCATATTTAATTATGTAAGTTGAATATTTCTCAAAAATGAGGGTGTTAAGAACCTGCAGGCTTAATGGACTTTAAAGTTACAGTTTGCTTCAGCTGTCAGATTCTCTCATATTTCTCAGGTGTCTCTGGAGAAAAGCTAAGTTTTGCATTCGGAAATGTATTGTGCGCAAAAAGATACATGGAGTTCCAAGACATGCTGTGTCATCTACCAATGCCTGGGAGTTGGATAGAAAGGGCATGATCATATGTATACTTTAAGGCCAGAATATCTTTGCTGTAAAAAATTGAGTAAAGTCTTGGTTGAAGACATTAACAGTAGAAATGTCTGTATCTCTCCTTATGGTATACAGATTCCTCTGAAAATTGTTGTGCTTAAAATGATTGTTTTTAGAGAATTAAGTAATAAGTTTTATGAAGCAGAGAATCTATGTATTTAGGTTCCTTCTTTTTGCATTTTGTAGACTGTATTGCCTCATGTTGCATAACAAATTATTACAAACTTAGCAACTTAAAACAACACCCATTATTATTCTAGTGTTTATGCATAGCTTAGCTGGTCCTCTGCTTCAAGATCTCAAAAGATTCCAATCAGCATATTGGCTGGGGCTGCAGTTTAATTCCAAGGTTCAATCGGAGAAGGATCCCCTTCCATGCACGTGTGGTTGTTGGCAAGATTCAGTCACTTGTTGAGGGTGGACAGTGGGCCTCGGTTTTTGCAGGCTATTGGCTAGAGGTTACCCTCATTTCTTCCTTGTGTGAATTTCTCTGTAGGGTAGCTTACAATATAGCAGCTTGCTTTATTGCAGGTAGTAGTGAATACAGTCTTCTAGCAAGACAACTTATAAATCAACTTAAATACTATAATTTTGGAAGTGATAGTCCATCACCTTTGCTGTGTACTATTATAAGCAAATCACAGGTTCCCCTCACATTTAAGGGGAGGGGGATATGAAGTGGGTACAAGTACCAAGAGTGGGAATAACTAGGAACTACTTTTAAAACTGTCCACAACATAAATGAAAATTATTTTTGCTTCTGACCAGAGATGTTCTCAACGAGAGGTATAAAAATGTGAGAATTGTAAGAGAAGTTCCAAGGAGAACTATTGATTTTCATTTCTTCCTTGTTTGATTAAAATTAGCCTTTATCAATTTTTAAACATTAAAAATCAAGGACTTTTCTTAAGGTGTTAAAATTTTCCTGACTTTATGTATTTATTTATTTATTTGAGACAGAGACACTCTGTCACCCAGTCTGGAGTGCAGTGGTGTGAGCTCGACTCACTGCAACCTCCACCTCCTGGGTTCCAGTGATTCTCCTGCCTCAGCCTCCCAAGTAACTAGGACTACAGGTATCCACCACCATGTCTGGCTAATTTTTGTATTTTTAGTAGAGGCAGGGTTTCACCATGTTGGCCAGGCCAATCTTGAGCTCCTGACCTCAAGTGATCCACCCACCTCGGCCTCCCAAAGTGCTGGGATTACAGACCTGACTGACTTTAATTTGTTCTCTTTAGTTCCCTCATCACACCATGGTACATCCTTCTATCCCAGCATTAACACAGTGATTGCTGAACGTCAACTGGCACATCCAGCTCCCTCATTATATTGTGAATTCCTTGCGGGCAGAGTCTTCAAGTTGGTCGTTGAGACCCTGCAGGGCAAAAAAGTAAACCCTCAATAAATGCTCGCTAAATGTTTGAATGAATGAACAAATAAATGAATTTAATTTTCCGCATTCTTTTTTCTCTTTGACCCAAACTTGACAATAGCCTAGTGTGATGTAAATAATAACTTACTTATGTGTTTATTTTATATATTCATTACATAAATTTACATGTACTTTTCCAAATATTGTATATGCATCGTATTTGTATTTGCAAATATGCAAATATTATGGAAACATTTTTATTTCCAAATATTGCAAAATCTGGAGTTTCCGTATATTTCACAGGGCTGGAAGTTAAAACCATAAATTTAAATTCCTTACTTAAATTCCTTATTTTTTTCTCCTAGAGCTGGAAACTGATTATTGACCTTATCTTTGAACTGCTAGTCACTGATCTTGATTACAAAGACCATGTATGTCAAGCCACATGTTCATCTCTAATATGTGGTATAAAGAAATAGGGAAGGACATGTGGTTACAGAGTTCTTTGATGGTGATGGGGGTGGGAAGAGTCGAAGCATTTGTGTTTTTCATAGCTAGAATCCAGAATGTTCTGAAATGAACAAAAAATAAATTCGTTTTAGCAGCTTCTCTGCTGGGGTAAGGAATGCTGATTCTTAAAAGAACTTGGGAGAGAATGTTTTGGTGAACTTGCATACTGTACCATAAATATTTTTGCTAAAATTATAGAATTGTCTGTTTCCTTTCAAATTGCATCAGGATCCAGGCAAGACCGATGAGTTTTTAATGTGGAAATTTCATGCACACATTTCAGCTTCTTCCTTTTCTTCTTCAACTTTGCCAAGTTGTTTTATGTTTAATAAAGATTGATTTATCGGTGCTTTTTTGGCCTACCTGATGTGTTATGCAACTCTTTACCAAATTCAGGGATACAACCATCAGTTTGCAAGCTTGCTTTGTTGTAGCCCAAAAGAGCTTTATTAGATTCAGACTGATTTATTTACTGTGCTGAATGATTTTTGCATAGCCTAAAGCCTGATTCTTCTCTTCCATTTTTTCTTTGAAATTACAGAAAAAATTAATGAGACACGGTCACAGTCTGACTTGTTCTGTTCCTCAGGGTGCAGAATAAACAGATTCTGATCTGCTGCTGTTTGGAAACTGCAAAATGATAGAAATTCCTATTCTGGGTTTGGAAACAGCAAAATGATAGAAATTCCTATTTTGGGTGACTGGAGAGGGGAAGCTCTTGAAGCATGATATTTTTTTTTTCTTTCCAGTAAAGTGTGACTAAGGCAGAAAAGAGAACCCAGCAGAACAATCTGTAAAAGTAAATATATTTCTCTTTGGCAACCGTAAATAGCAGAGGAAGATGTTGAGAGGCACTGATGCTTTTAAGTGGAAGGCACTGCAACCAGGGTCACTATGCCTGGCTTCCACACGGTGGTTTACCCTCTGTAGATAGACTTCAGATGTGGTTTCAATTATAATGAATGTAGTTGACATGAATACTTGCTGGGTCAACATCCCAGTGATGTATCTAGCCTCTCCTTCTCTCTGAGCATTGCCAAGAATAAGCTCCAGGTCAGCACTGGAGAAAGCGTTTGCCCCAAGTTCTCATCAAACAGAATTTCTACTTGTTCTCCAAACAACAAATCCTGAAAGGAGCATCTTGCATGCACTTTAGCTTGCTGAGATGACTGTTCAGCGGCACACATCGTTGCCTGGCATCATTGCAACATGAACTATATTTATAATCCAATGTTTCATCTAATGTTCAACAGCACATGGTGAGTCAAGAACCTCTTAATGTTAGTGAAGAAGAAATATAAAGTTATGAACCCAGGCTAATAAATAAGGCATCATTTTGGGGTGTTATGGGCTGAATTGTGTCCCTGCAAAATTCCTATGTTGAAGTCCTAACCCTCAATGTCTCCGAAGGTAACTATATTTGGAGACAGAGTCTTGAAAGAGGTAATCAAGGTTAAATGAGGTCCTTAGGGTGGGCACTAATCTATTATGACTAGTGTCCTTATTAGAAGAAGAGATGAGGATGCAGAAAATACAGGCGAAGGACAACTATGTGAGGACACAATGAGAAGATGACCATCCTCTAGCCACGGCAAGAGGCCTCAGAAGGAGCTGACCCTATGACACCTCAGTCTCAGACATCTAGCCTCCAGAATTCAGAGGAAATTAATTTCTGCTCCTTAAACCACCCAGTCTGTAGGAGTTTGTTATGGCAGTCCTAGCAAACTAATATGGAAAATTAGTCTTCTAGTGAAGTTACCTTCCTCAGGCAAAATTACTTGTTCTGTGTGAGATTCAAGTTAGATCTCATTGTGCCATGTGGCTTCAGTTTTTCCTATAGCTGCCATTTATTTGTATAAGTGATTTAACACATATGATTTTCCTTGACTTTCTGCTGTTTGCCCTGGCATCAAGAAGACTGCATACTGACTCTTCAATGGGTAGAAGAAAGCATTCACAAGCCAGGCGTGGTGGCTCACGTCTGTAATCTCAGGACTTTGTGAAGCCGAGGTGGATGGATCCATTGAGCCAGGGAGATGGAGGTTGCAGTAAGCCAAGATTATGTCATTGTATTCCAGCCTGGGCTACGGGCCTGGCTAAGAAAGAGAGAGAGAGAGAGAAAGAGAGAGAGAGATGGAGAGAGAGAGAGAGAGCGAGAAAGGAAGGAGGGAAGGAAGGAAGGAAGGAAGGAAGGAAGGAAGGAAGGAAGGAAGGAAGAAAGGAAGGAAGGAAGGAGAGAGAGAAAGAAATGAGAAGAAAAGAAAAGAAGGAAGGAAGGGAAGAAAGAAAGAAGGAAGGAAGAAAGGAAGGAAGGAAAGAAAGAAGGAAAGAGAAAGAAAAAGAAAGAAAGAGAAAGAAAGGAAAACAAAGAAAGAAGGAAAGAAAGAAAGAGAAGGAAAGAAAGAAAGGAAAGAAGGGAAAAAGGGAAGAAGGGAAGAAGGGAAGAAAGTAAGAAAGGGAGAAAGAAAGAAAGAATTAACAAAAAGATCCACAGGACAATTTTCTTAGAGGGGATGATATTGTTGAAAATAATACCAATTCAGGTGGAAAATAATCATTGTTTTAGGACCTACATGGATATGCTAAATCACATTACCTTAAACCCCTTGCTCCTAAAAGAAGATGGCTACTTGATACAGTGGAAAAAGCAATACACTGGAAATAAATAGTATACGTGAAATTTCTTTAACTCTCTGAAGTACCATACGAATGCAGTTTGCTCTTTCCCATGGGAGTTTGTTCACTGACCTTGGGATGTAAGTGGGACTTGCTTTATTATTTCCATTTTTTTTTTTTTTTTTTTTTTTTTTTGAGATGGAGTGTCGCTCTGTTGCCCAGGCTGGAGTGTAGCGGCGCTATCTTGGCTCACTGCAACCTCTGCTTCCTGGGTTCAAGCAATTCTCCTGTCTCAGTCTCCCGAGTAGCTGGGATTACACGCCGCCACACCTGGCTAATTTTTTGTATTTTAGTGGAGACAGGGTTTCACCGTGTTGCCCAGCCAAGGAGACAACAATTTTAAGTATTTAAGGGATTTGTAAACTAAGTACAGTCATGCATTGCTTAATGACGGGGATGCATTCTGAGAAATGCATTGTTAGGTGATTTTATCACTGTGTGAACATCATAGAGTGTACTTACACAAACCTGTATGTTATAACCTCCTACACACCGAGGCTGTATAGTATGGCCTATTGCTTTCAGGCTACAAATGATAATCAGTATTCAGCATGTTACTGTGCTGAATACTGTAGGCAATTGTAACACAATGGCAACTATTTATGTATCTAAACATAGAAAAATTAGAGTAAAAGTATGGCATTATAATCTTAGGGAATTTCATTGTATATGTGGTTTGTGGTTGAGTGAAATGTTATGTGACACATGACTGTTTTTGAACCTCAGATTCAGGTCTTCTCACTTGAAAGTCTATACCTTTCCCATCTCTCCACATTAACTCTGTACGTTCAGTATATTCAGTAGGGGAAATGCATGAAAAGCATATAGCATATGCCTCTCATATAGTAAATGGTCAGTAATGTTAGATGAAATTAATATTGTTATTGTAGTAAAAGCTTCAATTAACAAACCAGATATTTGCTAAGCATTAGTTAACTTTAGTTCATTTATTACTTAATGAGGGGTCTTAACTCAAATAATTCTTTTGTTAGATAGTCTTGATAAAAATATTAGAAAAATGCACTTACCCATTTTGTTGGAGTACAATATTATGTGTGTAATTTTTAGTTTATCACATTCATTAGTTGTAACACTATAATTCAATTCATAAATCTGCACAGTAAAATATGTCATTATGGAAAAGTATGAGGTGGTTTGAACCTCTTGTGACTAAGAGTTCTATTTGAAATACGTAGTTTGATTTAAGAAAAATAGCAAATATTCTGCAGGCACTGTGTAACCAACAAAATTTGAAGGGATTAATTTTTTTCCATTTAATGGGCATATACGAGAAGCTTGTTATGTGCCCCAACCTATAATAGGCATTAGAAAATTCCATAAAAATAATATTTGATGAAGGTGAATATGGAGCAGTGAGAAATATACATGGAAGGAAAAGATAAAAAGAAATCATTGTGAAGTGTCATCTCATTCACATTTAGCATTAGTGTGGTCATAAAATAGCTAACATTTTGCCATTTACCTATGAAGCACCAGAAACTTCATGTTATTATGAAAAGTTACCCAAAATTTTGATATAGAGCAAATTATTACAAGTCATACAAAAGCATTGTTTAACAGCTTGCTTAAGTGTTATCTGATATTCCAGGGAATATACACATGCTTGGCTTACTCTTTGTTACTGCTTATGTTCTGCATTCTGTAATGTCAAATGTTAACTTGTAAAGAATTGAAAAGATGCAAATGTTTCTGTTCTATAGTCAAGACAGCCTGGAATGCTACAGTTTTCTTCCCCTTTACAATAATCAGTTCTGTATCTAATGTTGCCATCTTACTTCAGCCTCTTTTTCCTCTACTAGTAATATCTTGGTCAGTGTCTCATAGTCTCATTTGAATGAGCATATCATTCCACTGGTTCCCTCATTAGTGAGCTAAAGAGACCTAACATTGCTCGCTAATATACTGTGTTGGATGAGAGCCATGTTTTTAACATTTTGAAAATTATACTTTGTAAATACATATTAGCCTTTCAAAAAAGGACTCTACTGATAAATATAATAGCCCCTTTTGTACAGGTTTGGTGAACTTAAAGCAAATTGTCCGAAGTCACAAAATTAGGTGACTTAATGGAATATTATAGTACATGCCTTTTGTTTTTCTCTGCCCAAAGGTGATTATTCTCCCTCCTTGATTTTCCTATGGGGAACCTCCTTCAACCACCTTGATTTATATGGTTTGGAAGAGGCCAACCCTATGCTGCACCTTTCTCCTTAGCCACTAAGGGCTTTACTGCCCAAATTACAACGTTCAAACTGTGAATGAAGAACAATCTCAGTGTTCATCTTTATGCCAAGTGTCTTCTAGTTACTTTAGAAGGAACCCAAAAGATAGAGCACATGTGTAGTTGAAAACTGTGAAAGAATATACCAAAATCTGGGACAAGAGTGCTATTCATAGATGTTCTCAAAGCTTCAGTTCTTATCAAGCTGCAAGATACAGGGTTGCAACAACTCTGCCTAGATGTGCTTGTTTATACTCATTGTGAACAACTCCTTCATTTCCTGGTTTCCACTGCCTGTGCCATAGAAGTCTAAGTCCTATCCAACGGAACAGACAGTATAGAACAGTTCTCCTCCTACCACCATAACTGTGATTCTCCTGTTTGCCTGGAAGCTTACCCAAACCAGAACCGCTTCCTCTCAACCCAGTTCCTCAGCAAAAGACAGACGGACAACAACTCTCTTTAATTTAAATAGTCCCTATTAGTTCTGGCCTGCAAAGTATGCCTTTATAATAATCAAGTGAAATAAGAAATGAGTTATCAAATACAGACATTGTATTACTGATTTTCCCTCTGCCTTCATAAATAGTATTGATTTGGGCTGTTTTAGTCAGTATCGAATATGGAATTAATTGCCAAATAGTGTATCAGTAGGCTGGATTACGTTACATTGCACTGTAAGCAGGAAAACTGATAACATGTATTTTGTGTTCAGGGATCGGGGTGTGCTTCAGATCTAACATCTCTGTTCTACTGTGGTGTCCTGAAATTACCATCCCAAGCCTCTGGATGTGGTAAGAGATGTGTTTGAGCTGGAGTGAGGAATGAACATGGCAGCTAGGGCGCCTGAAGGATTACCTCTGCCAATTTTTTTTTTTTTTTTTTTTTTTTGAGATGGAGTCTGTCTCTGTCACCCAGGCTAGAGTGCAGTGGCACGATCTCGGCTCACAGCAACTTCTGCCTCCAAGGTTCAAGCAATTCTCTGCCTCAGCCTCCTGAGAAGCTGGGATTACAGGTGCCTGCCACCACTCCTGGCTAATTTTTGTGTTTTTAGTAGAGATGGGGTTTCACCATCTTGGCCGGGCTGGTCTTAAACTCCTGGATTCGTGATCCACCCACCTCGGCCTCCCGAAGTGCTGGGATTATAGGTGTGAGCCACCGTGCCGGGCCACCTCTGCCTTATTAACAATAGCCTGAAATTGCTAGATGAAAAGTGGATGACCAAGATGCCTCCAACTTCTTCAGGTCCTTAAATCCAACACCCTTTCATAACCATCTCGCTGAGGCCCTTTATTCCTCCACAAATAAGAAAGATGGCAGGAGATTTGGGGTGCTCAAAGGAAAGCATTAAGCCAAATGCATTTACAAACCACTTGAAATGCAATTTTTAGCAGCTCTACTAGAAAAGTTTATTTAATACCTAGTTTTCTATATAAAGAGTGACTATTTTGAAGAATGGTGTTTGGTGAGCGTATCATGCAATAGGAAATCTTGTTTGAATTTTAATGCATATGACTTTGATATACATTATGTATTGTTATGCATTGGAGGGCAGAAAGGAGATTCCAGAGGCCTAAACTGATGTCCTGTCTCCAATTCTGCCCTGCTATAGGATTTACTGTATTTTCCTTCATTAATAATTCTCTTTCCCTTTCCTAAAACAGAACTGGAATTCTTTTCCTCTAGCTCTCCCTGTCTGTGCCAACGTCCATTCTGGTTTTCAGGTTGTATTGCATTCAGGTTGGGGATTGGAGAAAAAAAATTGTATACTCACCACAGACTTGGTGATATATTGAATTCTTATCTTTCCCCACAATTTACCTTCTTCTATTGACTTTCTATAGTTTTTAAATAACTTCTCCATACACTTGGTCAGTTCAGCGTTCATAGTTGCATTAAGTGTAAGAAACAGAATGTTGTGTAGTTACTACAACATTTACCTGGAAGCAGAAACTTAGTTGAGATTTAAATATATTTCTAATTATTGTGTAGATAGAGGGGTTGATCTTTTTTAAATTTAATATTGTACTAAGTGTTTACAGTGGAGCAGCTTAGCTTATACTAGTCATACACACATTGGTGATCTTGATCTATATTACGTAGCTATGAGAGATGGAATATGGCATACACTGCCAGTGCCACACCTGTATAACCTTAGCACAACTGAGGTTTTACTGAGAATTACTTTATGACCTTACCTTACTGTTATTGTAAACACTTAAGACTCTGCTCAAAGGTAATCTGGGAGTGTCAGAAGAGTGAATGGTCCAGAATCAGTCATGAGACAATAACAAAAGTTAGTGCATGAATAGCCATCGTCCCCTCTTTCTTAGGGTTGGGAAGGGTAGTTCTAAACTATTCTAAGCCAGATTTTAAGAGTTCCTAAGTAAGATCAAACTTGAACCACCTATGGTGGTAACTAGCTTAATAATGTACACTTTATTGTTTTCCTTTATTTCTCTGTCTAACTATCTCCCCTACTAGTGTTTCTCAAGAATGCATCCCAAATAAACTACTTATATTACACTGGGGAATTCAAACTATCAATTGTCCCAATTGGTTAGCCTATTCAATCAATTTGAATAGGTTTTTTAAAGGAAATTTTCCATATGAGTTCAAATCAAATTTTAATTGCATTATGAATTGCTTCAATAAAATAATTGAGTAACCTTTTAGAAAAATAGGAAAATTCTTTCTTTATAGATCTTAAGAGTTCTCAATGACAATGAAAATTTTCATAGATAATATATGATGTAATTTCATTTTTATCAGAGAACAAACACATACATCTTAAAATATTTATATTCAGACATGTAATCTAGTGTATACAGATATTGGTCATATACCAATAGATTGATAAGAAAAGTAGCTGGCCCAGTGATTCATGCCTGTAATCCCAGCAACTTGGGAGGCTGAGACTGGGGGATCTGTTGAGGTCAAGAGATTGAGACAAGCCTGGACAACATAGAGATAACCCATCTATAAAAAAATTTTTGAAAACTTAGCTAGGCATTGTGGTGCATGTCTACAATCCCAGCTGCTTGGGAGGCTGAGGCAGGAAGATCCCTTGAGCCCAGGAGTTTGAGGCTGCAGTGAGCCATGATCACACCACTGCACTCCAGCCTAGGGAACAGTGCAGGATCTAGACTCTAAAAAATAAACAAACAACAGGAAAAACTATTTGCTAAAGGTGTATTAATAATAGAATTCTCATTTGGCATAAAAGTACCCCAAATTTGATTCTAACCCAGTCACAACCTGGTTACAAAATAGTACTATGGGGTGGAGAATCTCATGGTTTAGGACTCAGACACCCTTTTTAATAGTGTGTTCTTGGGCGTGTTACTTCACTTCTCTATTCTATTCATGTATAATGCCAGGGTGTTGAATTTAAAACAAAATTTCTTAGTCTATGGTCCATGGATTTCTGGAACTGCTGAAATCAGTGGATATGGAAACGCTTGCAACCTCCAAAAGCTGCTAACTGCTAGAATTACTAAACATGTTAACATTCTATTATTCTATGAGTCTATCTAAAGTCACAAAAGACATTCTTTTCTCAAAGTTATCCAGAAACAAGAATTAGGGCAGAAAATTTTTGAAAAAATATACACAATGAATAAGACTGTAGAAAAAAGAATAAGCCAAGAGAATGAAGAGAATGTAAAGTTAAAAAAGGACATTTAAAGTCATGAAATATATTCTATGAACACTCATTTATGTAAGATGACTTTGGAAAGAGATGTTTTAAAGCAGTTTGTAGGTGACAGGTGTTTAGGCAGTTGTTATGTGACTCAGCCACAGATAAAAGAATACTCCAAAGATATATTATTTTTTGCTAATGAGCAAATAGTGAGTAAAGTAGTTAAAATGATCACATCTGCAAAATATTCTAGGTGCAAGGGCAGAGAATAAGAGTAAATAGCATTAGTGAAATAGTCAAACAAAAAGATAATCCATACAGAGAGGACAACCACTATAATGGCTCAAGAAGGGAATAGACACCCCACATGTGAGAGAGAAGGAAGGCTAATGTGGTCAGGGTAGGCAGTGTAAAAAATATGAGAGGTGGAAAGGAACCGGACCACGTAGAAGCCTGCAATTCAGAATTTTATTCCAACTCCTATTAGGGAATCTGTTTATCTGTTTAGAGTATTTTAAGGCAAGGAATGAAATGCTCAGATGTTTAAAAGCTCACTCTGGATGTTGTATGAAAAAAACATGATAACTCCTTTTTTTAATTCAATTATGGTTGAGTGTGTATCTTATGTCACACATTGTGTTAGGTGTTCGGAATGCAAGGATGAATGAGTCCTTAAGAGGTTCTCAGTGAGAGGGACAAAGTACATGTGTAATTATATCATTACCATTTAGGATGATAAAGGCTATTTGAAAAAATGTAAATAATTAGCTCCCAAATCAATTCCTCCTTCAATTATTTGTGTATGCGTTGCCCATGTCCCTAACATCAGAATCGTCTTTGCTTTTACAAATACTCAGCAGTATATCAGAATAGGATGTGGGCTGGGATTTATGGAGGAGAAGATGAAACAAAGAAAGGAAGGGCACACACTCATTTGCTCCATTTCCTTCTTTCCGAAGCATGAGCATGGAAGTTTACAAGGTCATTACATCTTATCTAAAACAGAAGTAGTAGTGAAATAGAAAGAGTGGTAGCAGTGTTAGTACTACTTGTTGTAATAGTAGAATTAGTACTAATAATCATTTGTTCATTTGCATGGTATTGTGCAGTCATATGCTTTTATACACAGCCATTTTTATTAGCCTTGTTTATCCTCAATACTACATAGTGTAATAATAACATAAGATATTTTTACTACCTCTATTTCACAACTGAAAAAACAGACACAGAAGAGTTATTTCAGAAGATTTCAAAATTTTTAAATGACAACACAGGATAAGGAATGCGTTTTACTTCGTGACACAGAAAACACACAACTATGTATTTGGAAGCAATGTCTGCAAAATTATCTTAACGGCTTGATTCTGGCTCACAGGTGCCAAATATCAGGGACTTTTGCTAAATTTGTGAACCTCAGGAAATGTACCCAAATTCATGTGCATGTGTATATGTGCATACACAGATATGTAAAATTCAATTTTATTTTTAAAACATGTATGTGCTTAAATCAGTCAGAATATTCCATTTATGTAACTCATTAGTTAATAATGACTGCATTAGTTAATGAGTTAACAGTAAATAAAATTGTTGACATGTATTTATATTTATATAGATGTTAACTTTTTGACATTTTGAAAAGTATTTTTTGACAGATTCTGTTTTAATTAACATTGTCATAAGCATGAATATAGAGCAAGCTTCTTCAAATAAAGGAAAATAAAGAACTGACCTAACATAATGGCTTTCACAAATTAAGGGCTACTTCTAATCTGTATCAGTTGGCCATAGGACCATAAATGGAACCAGACAATTAGCTTTGCTAATAGTCCTTTTTGACAGGCCTTACCACATATTGCTTGTAGGTCGTAGATTACATAGAGAATCTTTCCACAAACACCTGCTCATTTCAGATGTCACACATTCCATTGGCTGCCCTGAGATGCAGGATAATTTTTATTTATAAAGGTCATGATAATTTTCCTTTCTACTCTAGAGCTAAGAGCTCTCCACCCTGCCAAATGGTTCATAAATGAAATCTATTTCCAAAAGGTTATATGTACCTCATACAGTCTTATAACCAACGTCCCTGCTTTCACCATTGCCATCTATATTCAATTTCCTTAGAAGAGTAACGTTTTAAAAACAATTAAATATAATCATGAACCTCCAAAGCTTCCCTATACACTTAGAATAAAATAATGACTCATAAAGCCCTACATGATCTGGCTCCCGCCTACCTCTCTGACTTCATAGACTTACCATTGCTCATATTTCAATCACAACAGCTTGTTTCTGTCTCTAACACCCTTACCCCAGTGTTAGGGGCTTTGTCCCAGCTGCTCCAATTACAAACAAATCTATGCCATCATTTTCATCAAAGTTTCTTTCTTATCATTCTGGCCTGCATTTGTATCCTATTGCTGCTGTAACAAATTATCACACACTTAGTGGCTTAAAATAACACAAATTTACTATTTTACAGTTCTATAGGTTATAAACCAGACACAGGTCTTGCTGGCCAAAATCTAGGTAAAAGCAGAGCTACATTCCTTTCTGGAGCCTCTAGAGAGGAATCTATTTCCTGACTTTTCACAGCTTCTAGAGGCCACCCACATTCCTTGGCTGACGGTCCCGTTCCTCCACCTTCAAAGCCAATTTAGTTGTATCTCTCCCATCCTCTCCCACAGTCACATTTCTCTCTGAAAGCGAGGGAATGAGAAACCTCTGCTGATTTCAAGAAGGCATGTGATTAGATTGGACCCACATGAATAACTCAGGATACTCTCCCTAGCTCAAGGTTCTTTTAGTTTGATGGCATCTGCAAATATCCTTTTGCCGTGTAAAGTAACATATTCTCAACTTCCAAAGATTAGGATGTGTCCCTTTTAAGGTAGGGGTGAGGCATCGCTGTTCCACCCACCACATGGTTGGAGTCCAAATTTTCAACTCTTCAAAGAGACATTTCCTGACAACTTAATCACTGTGATTGCCACTGAATCACTCCTTATAGTATTGCTCTGTTTGATCTCACCAGCACTTTTACTGCCTGTTGCTTTATTGATTCATTTTTTTATTGTCTACCTCCCTTGGCCAGAATATTTGTTCTTTTAGAATAAGGAGTTCATAGGTCATACTTACCAATGTGTCTCCAACGTCTGATGTGCCGATTGCATTGTAAGCTCAACTGATAATAGTAGAACATGCAAGTCTTCACTTCATAGTATAGCTGTGAGATTTACAAAAAATAGCATAAAAACAAAGCAATGGTAGCAATAAAGAAGTCAATTCTTGCAGTCTAGGACTTCAGTACAGTAACCTTTGTTCAGTGACCTGGTACATGGCAATTGTGACTAGTATTCACTGCCTTTCATGAGGCAGGAAATGTAATCCTTATTTGACAGAGGAGGATTCTAAAGTAAACCAAGAGATTAAGAGTATCTTATCAGTATTTCAAAGTCAATAAATGGAGGAGTTGGGATTTTGCCTTCAGGCATTGAATTACAAAACCCAAGAAACTGACCAGTGTGGTACAAAGATATTGCTGGAGAGAGAGGAGTTGGTCTTCATAAACTTCAAAACACGTTACTTGGTTCTTGTTTGGTGAGTGAAGAATGTTTTTCTATATATTGGCCCACTTGAATATGAGGCTGAATATGAGACTGATGGATTTTGGAGCTTGATTTGGTTTGTGTGTGTGTGTGTACGCAAGAGCTCTATTTACTTGTCAATGATGTGAGCTAATTGTTTACTGAATTAGATAACAGCTTTTAAGTACTGAAAAGTATTTTTGCTAAGTCCCTACAAAGGACGCAAACTCATCCTTTGCAAACTATCACAAGAAGAGAAAACCAAACACCGCATGTTCTCACTCATAGGTGGGAACTGAACAATGAGCTCACTTGGACTTGGGAAGGGGAACATCACACAATGGGGCCTATCATGGGGAGGGGGGAGGGGGGAGGGATTGCATTGGGGAGTTATACCTGATATAAATGATGAATTGATGGGTGCTGACGAGTTGATGGGTGCAGCACACCAACATGGCACATGTATACATATGTAACAAACCTGCACGTTATGCACATGTACCCTAGAACTTAAAGTATAATAAAAAAAAAAAAAAAAGAAAAGTATTTTTGTTCTTGTGTTAGCTGCAGTATAACAGCTACAGGAACAACACATATGATAGTTTACATTATTAACATTTCTGCCATTATTTTCTTAAATCTGGGACAGCAACAAAACAATCAACCAAATACAGATTTTTTAGTGTTTGCTAATTTTCTTGGGTGATTTATTGCTACCAATATGGCATCACTGAACATGGGGTTGTGAAGGGTATATGTAAAGCAGCACACTATTCTTGTGTTTCTTGATGACACAACTAGTTTAATCAAGAAGGCTGCATTTGATTCTGTAATAGACATACTGTAATCCTAAGCATTGCTCATGGTTAACAGATTTTTCCACCCCCTTTTGTGATAATATGTAATAATGCTTGTTTTAGAGCTTGTACTAGAAATGTTTCTTTCTTGTGTAACCATCAATTTCATTTTGAATGGGTGAGCCTTAACAGTTTTTCAGATAAGTGTTACTCAAAATGTTTTGTTCTTTATAGAATAAAAGCCTTACGACATTGTGAAGGATTATAGATAGTGTAGGTTACTGTTACTAGGAAACAGGTGAGTAAAGGAAGAAGAGGCTCGAGGCAATAAGTAGGATGAAGAGTTGTTTGTTTTTAAGAGAGAAAGAGTGGATGTGTTGATTGATGGGTTGTCTGAGGAGTTAGAAAGTGCTAGTGACGATTTGAAGACATGGGAGACAGAAGAAAATTGTTGTAGACATATATAGAAATGGGATAAGGTAAAAAAACATGGAATGAACTTTTAATGGAAGACTAAAGTTATATAAAAAGATGTATAAGAGTACTATTATGTATGTTAAAGGAGTCATGAAGAATAGCAATACTCATAATTTTAAAAAGAGGCAATCAGTTTGATTGTCAGTTTTCTTCAGCAGCCCAATATTATCAAATAGAAAAACAGTAAAAACAGAATATTTTTTATTTCTAAAGTAAATCAAGAGACTAGGAATACTTTTTCAACATTTCAAAGTCAACAATAAATAAATGTTTATTTAGCTCTTGCTTTGTATTAACACTGGGTTAGCTACTAAGAATTTAAAGACAAATATGGCATGGCCTCTGCCTTGGAGATCAGTTCAGGGAGCAAGCAGCACACAGACACTGACATCACAAAGTGAGGAAAGCCACAAAGGGGAGAATTTTCCACCTTCAATGACTTCAGGGTACTTCCCTAGGGGTCTTGGAACATATGACCAATGGATAAGGGAGGACTAGGATGCATATTTTAAATCCTTACTCTTCGTTTTCCAGCTAGTGAAAATTACTTTACCCCTGAGGCTTATTTATCTATTCCTGAAAAAGAGATGACAATAACATTCTCTTCATGTTAAGTACTTATCCCAGTGCCTGGCAGTTAATTTGCACTGTGGGATTGTTAGGTAATATTCATAAAGTACAAAGGAGGTCAGTAGAGAGCCAGTGAGAATTGTAGAGCCATATAGGGGAAAGAGCATAGAAGAGAATTGGTGGCTAAGAGTGTTCTGCATCGTGGAATAGAAGAATACTTTAAGAAAGAGATAATATGGGCCAGAATTGAGTAATGCCACTTAGAATGTGGCTGAGTGGGAGGTTGGAAGAAATATTTTGGAGACAGAAGCAATAGGACTTGGCAAATGGATAGTGTGGGCATGTGAGGGAGTGGGGATGATATCTCCAGGCTTTGAACCTCTGTGACTAGACGGGCGATGCCAATGGCAAAAGTAATATTAATACATTTAAGAGAAAGTTTAAACTGAAAGTGGGGCATGGAGTATCAGGGTTTGCTTTTTTTGAAAATGTAGTCACTTGTTCATGCTAGTCAAATATTCAAGTGGAGATAGATCCTGTGGACAGTTGGAAGGGTGAGTGAGACCAAAGATTAAGCAGTGTGGGAAAGACCAACTGATGCTCACCAGTTCCAGCTGCTCCTCCTTGTTGCACACAAAAGGCACACTTGCCAGCATGCTTTGCACTATTTGCAGCCATGTGACCACGGTGCCCAAGGAATGGGTGCAGAAGCAAGGTACACCATTTCCAGAGCTGTTGTTAAAACTTACGCATCATTCTACTTCTTTCTCCTTCCTGCACAATTCACATGATTGGAAGTGAAGTATATTGAGAAAACAAAGCCCGACAAAGGAAGACATTCATATCCCTGAATCACATCCAGGGGCGGCATTGCCATCTTCAGTACTGGACTGTGACAGAAGCAAGCAAACAAACAAGAAACAAGATTTTCTTTCTTTAAGTTGATGGTATTTGGGGGTTTGTTTCTACCTAGCCTACTATGACTAAGGAAGCAGTCAATTTTAGAGACCTACATTAGAACTACCTTTTAATCAACTGCTTCCCAGATAAAAATGTGTGTGCTGCTTCCAGATAAAAATGTGTGTGCTGGCTGCATGTGAATTATCTGGTAGTGTGTGTGGGGAGGTCTTTTAGAAATAAATATTCTTGGGTCCCAAACTGGATATGCTGGTTTAGAAGCCCCAGTGAGAGGCCCTGAAATTTTATTAAGAAGCAATCTAGGTGATTCTTCTCTAAGAAAATAATGGAAGTAATTAACTGGAGCAGATTATCAAGAGGGAGAAAATAGGAGTAAAAGTAAGGGCCAAACTAATGACTTTGAAGAATACCTGCTTTTTTGTGATGAAAGGAGGGAATGAGTTAGAGATAATTTTTAAAAATTAGGAAGTCAATAAGGAAAGTGGAAGATAAGAGAAAATTTTAACACTTGTATGTGATCGACGATGTCAAATATTTTACCTGCGTGCTTCTCCAACAATAATGTGTCTAAGAATGACCTGACCTGGGTAGCTTGTTAAACTACAGATTCTAATTCCGTAGACCAGAGATAAGTCTAGAGAGTCTACGTTTCTACCAAGCTCCTAGACGGCAGTAATGATCTGGTCCACAGACTACGCTATGAATAGAAAGACTTTAGAACAACTGATAAGGATTAACAAAGAATGAGCTGTTGGATTTTTTTTGTTTTTGTTTGTTTTAACTAAGATGCCAGTGGTGATTGTTAAAAATGAGGGCTTTTTCAGGAGGCGGAGCTTGCAGTGAGCTGAGATTGCGCCACTGCACTCCAGTCTGGGTGACAGTGTGAGACTCCATCTAAAAAAAGAAAAAAAAGGGTGTTTTTTGTGTTTGTTCGTTTTTTTCTTTAACGCACTAAAGGAAGAAGCCAGATGGCATGGATTTAAGATGTGGGTAATGATGAAATGGAGGCATTTATTATAGACTATATTTTCTTAAAAATCAAGACTAAAGAGAAAAGAAACAAAAAGAATCACAAAGGGCAGCAGGGTTGTGAACAGCAAAAATATTTAATTCAAGGAATATTGTGGGGTGAGATAAACTAGTACCTGTTAATAAAAAGTTAATAAAGTATATTACACACTTACCATTTATTGCTTTGAAAGATATAGAATATATTTTCTTTCCTTAACAAAGTTAAAGATCAATCAGTAATATTCCCCCTTATATTATAAAGACCTTAAACTATTTATTATCTTCAATATTCACCTTAAATATCATTGTTTTCTAGTACTTTATTTGAGCATTGCTTTTCTTAACCTATCAAATTACTCGCTGTTGTTTTATGTGCACATTGGTTTAGATTTACCCACATGTTTACCATCTCTTTTCTCAGCAGGTTGTCTTGGTAATTAATTCTTTCCAGGTGGATGCATTATCCTTCTTCCTAAGTAGTCTTGCTACTTGAAATGTGGTGGTTGGGTCAACAGTATGGGTATAACCTGGGAGCTCAGTGGAAATGTAAAAATATCACAACCTAGATCTATTGAATTAGAAACTGGTTTGGCATGGTGGATCACACCTATAATCCCAGTGCTTTGGGAGGCCAAGGCAGATGATTCCTTGAGGCCAGGAGTTCAAGACCAGCCTGGGCAAGATAGTGAGACACCCTCCCTGCAACACACATACAAAATTTAAAAAATATCCAGGCATGGTGTTGTGTGCCTGTAGTCTTCACTACTTGGAAGGCTAAGGCAAGAGGATTGCCTGAGCCCAAGACTTTGAATGACAGTAAACTGTGATGGTGCCACTGAATTCCTGCCTGAATGACAGAACAAGATCCTTTCTCTGAAAACAAACAAACAAGGAAACAAACCCCCACATTAACAAGATCACTAGGTGACTTACAGCCATGAAACTTTGAGAAGTGCTAGGTGGGACCTGAGATACTGCATTTCTAACACCATTCAGATAATGTCCACACTGCTGGTCTTGGCCCAAGAGACACAGTTTGCAGCAAGGCTTGAGGGGTCATTTAGTATCATTTGCTAGTAGTAAATAATCTCAGGCTTTAATGTTTGAAAAAAATATTTGTGTTTATCTTGGAGTTAGTGCCTAATGGGACATGACATTTGAGGTTGAGAGTTTTTATTTATTTATGTATTTATGTATTTATTTATTTATTTATTTATTTTCATTTTAGAGATAGTCCTCTTCTGATCTGTTGAGAAATTTTCTTTTCTTTTCTTTTCCTTTTTTTTTTTTTTTTTTTTGAGGCGGAGTCTTGCTCTGTCACCAAGGCTGGAGTGCAGTGGCATGATCTCAGCTTCACTGCAACCTCCACCTCCCGGGTCCAAGTGATTCTCCTGCCTGAGCCTCCGAAGTAGCTGGGATTGCAGGTATGCACCAACATGCCTGGCTAATTTTTTAAATTTTTATTAGAGACAGGGTTTCACCATGTTGGCCAGGCTGGTCTCAAACTCCTTACCTCAAGTGACCTTCCCACCTTGGCCTCCCAAAGTGCTGGGATTACAAGTGAGAGCCACTGTACCAGGCTGAGAAATTTTCTATTCATATGATTAACCTTCCTTGTAGGTAACCTCTCTTTTTCTCTCTTGATGTTCTTCTCTTCATCTTTGAGATTTTATTGTTTCTTTACTAATCATTTAATAGTGAATTTATTTTTATTTATATTGCTTCATATCTATTGTGATTCTAGAATCTAAAATTTGGTCTGTAAACAATTCTGAAATGTTCTTATTTATTTTCTAGGTGAAGATTGCCTTCCCCATGTTTTTCCTCTTCTCTCCTTTTAGAATTTCTTTTTAACATTTCTTAGATCTTCTCATTCAATCCTTAGTATCTCTTAATCTCTCTTTTATATTTTATACAGTTTGCCCGTATGTATTGCATTATAAATAATTTATTGAGATTTACATTCTGGTTCACTAATTCTCTCTTCAGCTGTGCCTTATTATGTGTTTAAAATTTATACTGAGTTTATTATTAAATAACTATGCTTTCCATTTCTCTCTATGTATATCTTGTTAGTTTTTTTTTCAATATTATCATGTTCTGTTTTACCTATTTTAGATCTTTTTTTATCAAATAATTTTAAATGTATTTATGTTTTAGTCCACATTCATTATTTCCTCTACTAAAGGTTTTTGGAAGTCTAATATGTTCTTTATTCGAGATCTTGCCCGTGGTGACTTGTTTCCTTGGGCAGCATTTAAACTTTAATGTACACAGTTTACCCTTGAACAATACAAGCTTGAACTCTGTGGGCCCACTTAATACAATGAGTCTTTTTTTTAACCAAATGTGGATTAAAAATACAGCATTCAAAAGATGACAAACCCATATAGAGAGCCAATTTTTAATATCCACAGCTTCCACAGGGCTGACTGTGAAATTTGCATATTCATGGACTTGGGTACATTGAGGTCTGGAAACCAGTGTTTCAGTGTATCGAGGGATGATTGTAGTTGAATTATGCAGCATCTCGTGAAAGTGAGTATTTTGATTCAGTAGGTCTAAGGGAAGTCCTAGATTCTTCATTTTTTTTTTTCTTTTTTAAGTCGGAGTCTCGCTCTGTCACCCAGGCTGGAGTGCAGTGGTGTGATCTCGGCTTACTGCAACCTCTGCCTCCCGGGTTCACGCCATTCTCCTACCTCAGCCTCCCGAGTAGCTGGGACTACAGGCACCCGTCACCACGCCTGGCTAATTTTTTGTATTTTTAGTAGAGATGGGGTTTCACCGTGTTAGCCAGGATGGTCTCGATCTCCTGACCTCGTGATCTGCCTGCCTCGGCCTCCCAAAGTGCTGGGATTACAGGCATGAGCGATTATTCATTTCTAACAAGCTCTCAAGTGATGCCCAGGCTGCTGATCCATATGTCATTCTTCCAGTAGCAAGTTCTAAAGTTTATGTTGTTTGTTTGTTTTGTTGTTTGTTTTTCTGCTATTTTTTGTTATTTACTTACTTAGCTTGAAAGAGATTCATGTTTGTGGCCTGATTTAACACCCATCTGAAGAATGTTTTAACCTCTGTCGGGGGCATTAACCTGGGTGTTGTCTGTGTATCCACGCGTACATATTGATTTTGGTTTTTGGCGTGTGGTTTCTAGGACCTTTCAAGTAGTATAAATTTGGATGCCAAATTCGCATTAGAGTTAGGTGATTGTTATCAGCTCTCAGAGGAGAGTTTTCTGTGTCCCCTTTCCTCCAATCTAGGGCCAATATGAGAAAGCAAGATGCTGTGCCATATCCCTTTGCTGGTGGTCAGACTCTTTCTATTGTACTCTCTCGGTGAAGGTGTAATCCTTCAAAGATTTTATTTGAGGGTGTCAGACCCAACTCCCCACCTTGTATGGACCCAAGGACTTCTCTTCCAATTTGTTCATTAAACCCAAGTTCTCAGGTCATCCCAACAGTAAGTAGAGGCTTATTCTATGGTTTCTAGATTTCCTTTCAATTTTGACATCTGCTTATGTTCTTATGTTTTATCTAGTATCACTAGATGTTTCATATTGAAATGTATTGTATTTGAAGATGTCTGATATTCAGTATCATTGTAATATAAAACTTTTAAGCATTTTAGAAGGATTTCTAAAAAAATAGAATTTTTAAAGTATATATGTCTAATATTAACGTTAAAACCCTAAGAATCTGGAAGGTCTCAATTCTAAGGGACTCCTAAATAGATAGAATTTTACTTTATTTAGGTTTTTGTTAACTAAACTTTACCATTATTACACTGAATTTTTCCCTTTTTTAACCAGTTGTGTTGGCGTAGTATAGACACAGCCTGAATCATTGTGAGGAATGGAAATTGGGTTTGATTCTATAAAAAGCCAAAAAAAAAAAAAAAAAAAAGAGATGTGATGCCATGGAGACTGATGATATTTTCTTTCTCTCCTAAGGAGAGATTCAACTACAGTGATGAACAAATTTAATTCAGGATTACTAAACTCAACTACAGGTATATCAACTGTAGGCATTTGCAAATGTGTCTGGCTCTGGTAACTAAGACACTCTCGAGGAGATTATTCTACCAATGCTTTATTCTAATTTCATGAAAATGAACAGGCTAGTAAAGCAATAGTATAGGCACTTTCTCTCTCATCTCTTCAGATGCTTTAATTTCTTAAATTGTTTTACAAAAAATAAAACAAAACAAAATGTAAGCAAGAAAGTGCCCCTTATTGAAATGCCTTCGGCAATCATGAATGTGGAATATGCTGGGATCCAGGCCCATAGAAAAGAAGAAAGCTGGGTCCAAGTGATCTAGAAGCTTGGGAGAATAAGATGAATTTAGAGGTTCGTGCTTCAGATTGTTTATAGAATGTCCAGTGTTGTGCTCAAAAGAGACCTTAGACCCAAGGATAATTCAAGTAATCTTCAGTAACAAAACAGAATAGAAAGGTTGAGAGAGGTACTCTCCAGAGGGAAGAAAAAGTATTAGGAGGAAGGCCATGCTAAGAGTGACAGTTTGAAATATAACAAACAGGAATACATCCTAGATAATCGATTATTTACGCCTGAATGTCAGGGATGAGCTCATGGAACAGAGATGAGAACAGAGAACAGTTGAGTAGTTCAGTGTGAAAGCTCTAGAGGTAATCTAACTGGCTTCAAATTCCATTTTCATCACTTATTATGTGTGTGATATTATGCAATTAATTTAACTTTGCTAAATCTCAGTTTCTCCATCTGCAAAAGAGAGGTAATAAACCTTACAAAGTTGTAGAAATGATTAAGATCATAACACAAAGTGCTTAGCAAAGTACCTGGTGTCTCATATGTGCACAGATATAATTTTATTTATTTATTTTTTGTTTTTTTGAGACTGGGTTTCACCCTGTCACCCAGGCTCAAGGGCAGTGACACAGCCAAGATTCTCTGCAGCCTCAACCTTTCTGGGCTCATCAAATATAATTTAAAATGATTATAATGATAATGGTGGCAGTGGTGGTAGCATTATGGTCTAGCTAGGGTCTGACCAAGAAAGCTGGAGAGAAGATATAGCTGGAGTTGTTTGGTTGTTCATTCATTCCTTTAATCATTCATCAACATTTAATATATACCAGATACTGTGCTAGGTATCTGGAATTTGGGAACAAGCCCCAGCCACAGTTTTATACACTTGCCAATGGAACAAAAAGAATGTATTACAAATGGAAGGCTTTATTACTAGTCACCACTCCTCACTAGTGTAACCTACTCAATCCACCAACTCTAAGGCTACTGTTAGATCACACACGGTATTAAGATGGACCCACTAATACATTTTCTCACTCGTTACAACTGACTTGGAAATGAAGCGAAGGTTGGTGGCAGTGACAGCAATGATGGCAGCAGGAAACAGTACTGAAGTCTGAAATAACTGTGGCTAATTTTAGATTACTCCGTCTTCTCCAGGAGCCCGACTCTTAGTAAAGGATATGCTGGAACTACAAAAAAATGCCCCCAAGTTTCTTGGAGCCTCATGCTTATATTTGAGTGTTGGTTTGACCACATTCTAGTTCAGAAACTTTAATCTATGAATTATCCTCCCTGATCTTCAGTTCTTTAATTCTATTCGGGACTGTGAAGTTAGCTGAGCTGATTGAAAAGTGTACAGAAGAGTGGATAACAGAGGATGTGCTGAGTATTTCCAGATCCAGTCTCTACTGTTTTTTACCTAACCCATATGAATACTGAATCCAAAGGCTTCCTTGCCTCTGATTTCTAGTTGCTTTTGGCTAGGAGGAGTCACAGGATGGTTGAGAGGAGAATGATATCAGAATAGTTATCTCTCTACACATTTCATATGGACTATGTCTTTTTAATAAAGTCTATAATTCCTATCAAAGGTGCCTACAATCGTTTTATTCCTGCATCCCTAAGGTAGTTACATTTTACCTCTCTCCCTAGCTCCAGGTACTGAAGTATCTTTTGCTATAGATTCTAACCCTGTGTACATCTTTGTAATAGTCCTTTTGTGAAATGCACTCCAAATTCTCCCATTTATTTTTGCCTCCTGTTTCTTGCCGTCTTCTTGACCTCACCATATGGCTCTGATATTTCAGTTGGGATTTATATTTGCTTCACGCTCTTACTAACCATGTGAACTTTGGCAAATTAATTAACCTTTCTTGCCTCGATTCCCTATCCATTATTTTGAGCTAAGGATCATTGTGAGGATTATATGGAGCATAATAAGAATTTTGTACATGATAATTATTGAGAGGTGTGAACCATTTTGACAGATCTCAACTACTCTGCACCTGGAAGATTAATGACAATACCTTTATTAAAACCTAGATTAGTGCCCCACTTGCTATTATGGGGGAATTGGGAAAGAACTATTTTGCAAAAGAAAATAATATCCGATTTTAAAATAGATTAAAATTGACACAAATATTTTCGATAGCCAGCCTCCAAAGTGACCTCCAGAGATTCTCATCCCCTGGTCTTCATGCCTTCCTGAGGTTCCCTCCCATGTTGAATAGGGTTTGTCTGCGAAATCGGTAGGATATTACAGATGATTTGTGAATTCTAAGTCTGGTCATAAAAGACATGATGGCTTCTACCTTGCTTTTCTTTGGATCACTCTTTCAGGGGGATGTTAGATGCCATGTCATGAGGATACACAGGCAGTCTTATGAAGAAGTCCAAACGGCAAGGAAATAAGTCCTCTTGTCAATAGCCAGTACCAGCCTCCCAGCGTATGAATGAGCTATTCCAGCCTTTGGCTCCAGCCAAGCCTTTAGATGAGTGCAGATGCAGTGACACTTTTTTTTTTTTTCTTTTTTTTTTTTTTTGAGATGGAGTCTTGCTCTGTCGCCCAGGCTGGAGTGCAGTGGCGCTATCTCAGCTCACTGCAAGCTCCGCCTCCCGGGTTCCCACCATTCTCCTGCTTCAGCCTCCTGAGTAGCTGGGACTACAGGCGCCCGCCACCACGCCCGGAGAATTTTTTGTATTTTTAGTGGAGACGGGGTTTCACCGTG
This sequence comes from Piliocolobus tephrosceles, assembly GCF_002776525.5. NCBI lineage: Eukaryota > Metazoa > Chordata > Mammalia > Primates > Cercopithecidae > Piliocolobus > Piliocolobus tephrosceles. The sequence continues at coordinate 63,843,680 of NC_045449.1, read as the reverse complement.
TTAGCCAGGATGGTCTCGATCTCCTGACCTCGTGATCCACCCGCCTCAGCCTCCCAAAGTGCTGGGATTACGGGTGTGAGCCACCGCGCCTGGCCGCTGCAGCGCCATCTTGACTGCACCATCTTGAGAGACCCTAAACCAGAATCATCCATCCAAATCAGTCAATTCCTGATCTGCCAGACCATGGGAGATAATAAATATGTATTGATACTTTAAGCCACTATATGTTTGTGAATTTATTATACAACAATAAATAATTACGTTCTCTGTATTCCAACGTATCTGTTGAATACTCAGGAATCTGTGATTGTAAAAGGCAAAGCCGTGACCTTTGACAATAATTAATTTTAAATTCCTGAATCTCATGGGAATTAAGCCACAATGCTCTATTGTCCTAATGAGGAAAATGAGCATGGCTTTTCTTTCTCACTCTTGAGTAATAAACTACCTCATGCTGGTCTGGGTTTATTGAGTCTGTCTGTCGTCATAAAACAACTTCCACTATTACCCCGGAGATCTCCTTTTGTAATGTAGTAATTCTTGACCATAGCAAAGCTACTTGATGAGTTTAGTATTGTTTTACATTTCCTCATATTCTCTACTGTTTCTGTACTACATTTATTTTATTGTGCCATGTAATTATTTTCATTAATGTTTTTAAACTTTCAGTGACGTGTGCTTCTAATCCTGTCATGCTCTTACACACAGCTTAGACAAAGCCTATTTATTTGGCCTCTATGATTTATCCTTTAAGCTTCATTTATAAATCGGTTGGTTCATCTTCTTTCCTGGTTATTCCAGTTCTTTGTACTCATTCCAGCTCTATCAGAAGAAAAGGAGTTCCCTACTGAGAAATGTAGTTTGACCACAACTTTATCTCAGCAATGCCCTGAATACTCATTTGTAACAGCTTTCACTTATTTTGCAAGGCAAAGCAACTCCTAGGAATAAGAAATATTTGTACATTTTTTAAAAAATTATTGCCTCTTGTGAAAATGTGCTTCAGTAAAACATGCTTGGGCTACCAAAGGTTCAAGTTATTGAAAGGGTTGCTCCCACCTAGAACTGAAAGTTCCTATTTATGTGCCAGTGAGAAATCAAAAGTAAAAGGTAAACAAAAATAACCAGTTCCCTATGACTACACGTTTTAATTTTATGGTATCTGTTCTATGGAAGATTTCCTCCAAACATTTACTTCAAAGCTATTTTCCACACACACACACACACACACAATTTCTTCTAGTGTTTTTGTGAAAGATTCTAAGCACGTGGCTTACCAGTATATATTACCTTTGCATTGCTCCACAAACACATATTTTGTTCAGGTAGTTTACATCATTTTGTTTTATTCAAAATATTATGACTTCATAGCAAAGCGATTTGGAATTCGGGAGCCCTGAGCTTTCATATCTTCATTCTGTTTTTGTTTTGTCTTTTGAGGGTTTTGGAGGTAAATTGTTATTTTAAATTGGAAAACAAATATGCAACTTGGAATGGATTTGAGGCAAATTCTGCCATATGCAGATTTTCTTTAAGTGCCTAAACAAAGTTTAAAAAGCAAGTAACAATAAAGCAAAATGTTTCTGGTATAGGACCAGCAGTATAAAAAAATAGTGTATGAGTACCTGGATAATACACTCCTTTTGCAATAGTGCAACTTTTAGGTACATATTGTTGACTGTCAATTGTGTATGCAGAGTTACAACTCCACACCACAACAACAACATGCTGCAGTTTCTAAAGAAAATTAAAAAAAAAAAAAAGAAAGAAAGAAAGAAAGAAAAAGGCATAACCCAGACGTTCCCCCTTTGACCAACTCCATCTCAGTTTAGTTGTGTAGAAGGGCTTAGATATATCTAGAGTAAGCCACATGCAACGTGCTACTTGATCAATTTTCTAAAATAAGTTTTCAGAACAATGACTGTAAGGTAAGAGAAAAAAACATGGAGGAATGGAGTCCTAGTTACTATGCATGCATTTTTTTGAAAATAGGAATAAACCTTTTAGAGATAATTTATAAACAAAGAAAAAGACAAATAATTTTGTACAAGAAATGTAACATATTCTGTACAAGCTCTTCACTTTGCTGTCATCATTTGTACAAGCTCTTCATCATTTACTCGACCATCGCCATCAATACCTGCTTCCCTGATCATTTCATCAAACTTGTCATCTGTTAACTTCTCTCCTGGGTTTGTCATCACATGGCGGAGTTCTGCTGTACTGATATAGCCATTGCTATCCTTATCAAACACACGGAATGCTTCTCTAAGTTCTTCTTCACTTTGTATGTTTTTCATTTTTCTTGCCATCATTGTCAGAAACTCAGGAGAGTCTGTTTTTCCATTACCATCAGCATCTACTTCATTAATCAAGTTCAGTAACCCTGCTTTTGTGGGATTCTACCCAAGAGATCTCACTATCATTTCCAATTCCTTTGTTGTTATAGTTCCATCATCGTCTCCGTCAAATAGTGAAAAAGCTTCTTTGAATTCTGGAATCTGCTCTTCAGTCAGTTGGTCTGCCATGCTGCTAGTGCTACCGATTTCCAAGATGTGACCACAAAACCACTTCCATATCTTCATTCTCACCGATGAAATCTCTACCCTGGGGCATGTCATTTGCCTTCTGTTCTCTTCAACGTGTTCATAACTAAAATGGAAATATACCCACTCTTCCTTTCTCAAGGAAATGCTGTTGGGAAAATGTAAGACATCTTATCTACAAATAAATATACATTATAAAGATATACTATAAATACAGTATGCTATAAAGTATGTTTATAACATATATAAATATACTTTAAATATAATGACAGTTTTTAATAGTCTAAAATAAGTCAATGATATTGAAATAAAATCCAGTTACACACAAAGGTCACTTACATTACAATAGAGATAGTTGAGATTAGAATATTAGGAGAAAATAAAGATTAACACACATGTTCGGGTAGATTCACCTTCATGTTGTCATGGCGGATATTTATTAGGCTGTAATACTAGGCTGAAGTATCTCAAATTCATATCCTTTTACAAAATCAAGAGCATAATTTTATATAACGAGATGAACACAAGGGGTTAAAATAACATGTCTTTGTCATGGTGGGCATTCCACTTCAAAGTTATAGATCTGCATCCATCCTAAGAACATGGTTCCTTAGCTCAGAGAAGTCTCCCTGTCCCCATCCAGTGGGGACACTTTGGCATGCTAAGCTGAGTCAGTGCTTTCAGGGTGGCCCGTGAGACACACAGACAGCAAATGAAATAACTGCCATTCTGAACTCACAAGCCTTCTAGAAAACGTGTTGTATTCACTGAGTTCAATGTCTCCTATTTAAAGATAGTACAGGCAAAATAGATTTTTTGGTCTCATAATCACTTGAGATAACATATGTAAATCTCTACACATCATGCCTAGAACAGAATAAGTCCCAATACATAATGACAGTAAGAATCATTGATTTTCTCATGTAAAGATCATCCTTTCTATAAAATATTGAAAAGCAAAAAGCTAATAGGAAATACCATTTCTTATGGACAACTATGCAGCCATTAACATAGGAAATATTTTTAATAGGATCAATATGTACCTCCCACTAGTATAATTCTTGTAACCGTCCTTTAAAATCACTTACATCAACCACAGCTTGTCACTTTTTCTCTTGTTTAGCCCACTGCTAAGAGAGAATAGAACATTAATATTTTTATACTTTGCATATTATTTTTAACTCATAATTTCAAGCTTCTTAAAGGGTTAGAAACAAGTTAGAAACATAGGGGAATAAAACAAAGCAAAAGGAAGAAAAAAAAAAACTTCCAAGATATAGATAGGTCTGTACTTAATGGGAGAAGATAAAATGAAACCAGATGGAGATTTTATACGTCTATTTTTGTTTCACTTCATGAAGCAGATAACTTAAAACATGTTTTTCAACATTGGTCTCCTAATCTTCTCTGTCACCTTCCACCAAAATGTTAGGTTGGCAAAGGTTCTACGTGTACCTCCTCCTTTATCATCCTTTGCTTTAGAGAAACATATGCTTTTATGACCAAGCTCTGAAATGATCACTGAAAGAAGCTGGGTAAATATTTTCAAGATAAGCCTGGAGATCTTACTGTCTCTAAATCATCAACAGACAAAAGGGAAAGAGAAAGAGAGTTTCCTATTCAAACATGTTGCTCAAGAGCTAATGGGAGTATTATTATGATTGATAGGCCAGAATCTTTGTCTTTAGGGAAAGTAGCAGGAACACTTAATGGGGTAGGAACTGACCAATATTTACACTGGAGATGAAGCCACATTTTATTTCATCTGGGGTCAAATATTACTGAATGTGAAATACATTCCTCAGATGAATGTTGCCCTCTCTTCACCCCAGTCAGGGTGTCTGAGATTCCCATGAACTCTTGTAATCAATCTCCATTTGTGATACTCCCAAGATTCAAAGTGTAGCAACTAAGGAGGATTACACGACTGCTTCGTTCTAAGTTGGGTGGATACCAAACTATAGGTAAGTAAAGCTTATTACTCAAACTCTAAAAGCAGTGAATGTTCTAAGTGGTGTCCCAACCGCATGAGTGAGTGCACAATGCCTATTAAAGCAAAATGGTCTCTACATAAATCAAAATACTGGGCTGAATATTTCAGACTTATGATAGCAGTATGATTCTGCCAGTAATGGTTGTGACTGAACAAAAAAAAAGGTGTTGTTTATACAACTATTTTAGCTATTAAGTAGGAGATGATTTTCTTATTTTACTTTCATATTCTGATATTTAAAACAGAAGTTTCAGATCGATCAACACTGTCAGCACCTTCTTTTCTTATCTGGTTTGTGATGCCTTTAGTATATTAAAGTGAGAAGAACCAGGCCATCCTTGAAATTACACAGAAAGAGCTTTCTATTCAGGGCTTGCGTTGGAAGATCCCTCAAGGCTAAATTCTTACTTTCAGTTTGAGAATCAGTCACTGTAAGTAAAGGAATGGAAGCTTCCTCAGGTTAATGATATCATATTTATACCAGGTTGAAGATCAGCACCAAAGTGTTGTTGATTCTCCTTTCACTCTCAGCTTCCTTGCTTCCCATTTTTAAAACAACTACTCCAATCAGGGTTTTGTCTTTGCCATTCCACCCATACTGCTCTTATCTGTGTCATCCATGACTTCTGTACTGAATGCCGTGGCCAATTATTTTATTTGATATAGTTGATCACTTCCTTTCCATGGATTTCTAGGGCATTATATTCACATAGTTTTATCTTTCTGGGATTTTTCAGTGGGGTTTGCTTATTCCTCTTCATCTTCCCAACCTCTAAATATAGGCAAGCTCAAGGGATCAGATTTGGGGCTTCTTTTCTGTCTACACTCACTCACTTAGAAAAGCTGATGACACATAAATGTATAACCCAGCGAAGACTTCCCCGTGGAGATCTCAACTAGTACTTCCAGCTACCTATCTGAAGTCTTCACTGAGATGCATAATGGGAGTCTCAAATTAAAAATGTCTAGAATTGCTCAAGATGGATTAAGACTTAAATGTAAAACCCAAAACCATTAAAACCCTAGAAGAAAACCTAAGCAGCACCATTCAGGGCATAGGCATGGGCAAAGACCTGATAATGGAAACACCAAAAGCAATTGCAACAAAAGCCAAAATTGACAAGTAGAATCTAATTAAACTAAAGAGCTTCTCCACAGCAAAAGAAACTAGCATCAGAGTGAACAGGCAATCTACAGAATGGGAGAAAAATTTTGCAATCTATCCATCTGACAAAGGTCTAATGTCCAGAATCTACAAGGAACTTAAACAAATTTACAAGAAAAAAAAAAAAAACATCAAAAAGTGATTGAAGGATATTAACAGACACTTCTCAAAAGAAGACATTTATGCAGCCAACAAACATATGAAAAAAAAAGCTCATCATCACTGGTCATTAGAGAAATGCAAATCAAAATCACAATGAGATACCATCTCACGCCAGTCAGAATGGCAATTATTAAAATGTCGGGAAACAATAGATGCTGGTGAGGCTGTGGAGAAATAGGAATGCTCTTATATTGTTGGTGGGAATGCAAATTAGTTCAACCATTGTGGAAGACAGTGTGGTGATTCCTCAGGGATCTAGAACCAGAAATACCATTTGACCCAGCAATCCCATTACTGGGTATATACCTAAAGGAATATAAATCATTCTACTAGAAAAACACATGCACACATATGTTTATTGCAGCAATATTTACAAGAGCAATGACATGAAACCAACCCAAATGCCCATCAGTGATAGACTGGATAAAAAAATGTGGTACATATACACCATGGAATATTATGCAGCCGTAAAAGAGAATGAGATCATGTCTTTTGCTGGGACATGGATTAAAAAATATGGTACATATACACCATGGAATACTATGCAGCCATAAAAGAGAATGAGATCATGTCTTTTGCTGGGACATGGATGAAGCTGGAAGCCATTATCTTCAGCACAGGAACAGAAAACCAAACCCTGCATGTTCTCACTCATAAGTGGGAGTTGAACAGTGAAAACACATGGACACAGGGAGGGGAACAACACACACCGGGGCCTGTTGGGCAGTGGGGGCAAGGGGAGTGAGAGAATTAGGACAAATACTGAATGCATACAGGGCTTAAAATCCAGATGATGGGTTGATAGATGCAGCAAACCACCAAGGCACAGGTATACCTATGTAACAAACCTGTACATTCTGCACATGTATCCTAGAACTTAAAGTAAAATTTTTTAAAAAGAGACTATCTAGAAACTTCTGATCTTCTATTCAAAATCTTTCCTACTTCAGTTAATGACAAGTCCCCCCTTGCTTTCATCTAAATATCATGGACTCATTCTTGACTCCTGTCTTTCTCCTATATCTCATGTCTAATGGCAAATATTGTTGGCTCCAACTACAAAATATTCCACTGACTCTGAGTGCTTTTGACCATCTCCATGGTCATCACTGTGGCCATTGACCACTATCTTTCTGGTTTCTGCAAGAGGTCACTGTTTCTGATCTCCCTGCTTCCTCTGTTTCTGCTTTACAGACTTCTCCAAACGGCAGCCAAAAACATCTTCAAAAAATATATTTGACTGTGTCATTTCATATTAAAACGTTAGTTTATGCTCTTGCTTTTCCATCCCATGAGACTTTATGATCTCATGGAACCTAGACATTCACATAGGTGATTCAACTGTAGTCTCAAAGTCCACTGACTTTTTAATATTCTAAGTTCCTCCCTTCTTCAAAATACTCACCTTCATCACAGCATCTTGTGATACTTCACTTGAATTAGCCTTATTAACTCTGATCATTTAAACTCCAATACTATTCTTCTTAATTAACAACATTCAACTTTCATTCATAAATTCATTCAACAAACATTTTTTAAACATTAACTATCTTGACCCTTGGAGATAAAACAATGTGCCTAAAAGGTAAGTCTCTGCTTTCATGGAGCAAATTTCCCAGTGGAGGGAGACACGGCTATCTAAAATAATATCTTTGCAAAACTGTATAATTACAAACTGAGATAAGTAAGAAGAGAGTAAAATATAGGGTGCTATGAAAACTTGCAGCAGCATAACGAAACATAGTCTGGAGTGTAAGGAAAGAATTCCAGATTAAGTCATGTATTAGTTAGGGTTCTCTAGAGGGACAGAACTAATGGAATATATATATATATTTATATATGGGAGTTTATATATATATACACACACACACACACATATATATATATATATGGGGGAGTTTATTAAGTATTAACTCACATGATCAAAAGATTCCACAAGAGGCCATCTGCAGGCTGAGGAGCAAGGAGAGCCAGTCCAAGTTCCAAAACTGAAGAACTTGGAGTCTGATGTTCGAGGGCAGAAAGGATCCAGCACGGGAGAAAGATGTAGGCTGGGAGGCTAGGTTAGTCTCCCTTTTCACATTTTTCTGCCTGCTTATATTCTAGTCATGCTGGCAGCTGATTAGATTGTGCCCACCCAGGTTAATAGTGGGTTTGAATTTCCCAGTCCACTGACTCACATGTTAATCTCTTTTGGCAACACCCTCAAGAAACACCCAGGATCAATTCTTTGTATCTTTCAATTCAATCAAATTGACAATCAGTATTGACTATCACAAGTTATTATTGAATTGAATACAGGATGAGTAAGAGTTAACCAGATAAAAATTATTTGCAGGGAAGAGGGTATCCTCATTCAGAGAACAATGTTGATGAAACCTCTCTCCTCTGGAAGATCATGGTCACCAAGAATGGGAAGAGAATCTGGAAACTGTGCAGGAGCACTCGAGGCTTCCTTTGACAGTTTCATAGGTTAATATTTTCCTTTAGGCTGATGAACTTCGCTTTTCTTATAAATCAGTTCTGCTGGCAATGAATTCTACCAGCTTTTCATGCCTAGAAAATCTTTATTTTCGTCTTCATTTTTGAAGAATTCATTTTACTAGATATAGGATTCTATGTTGATGGGTATTTTTGTTTTTTGTTGTTCTTCCAACACCTGAAAGATGACATGTCTTTGTCTCCTGGCTATCATTGTTTCTGTTGAGAAATCAACAGTCTTTCTTACCATTGTCCTGTATATAATGTGTCTTCTATGTGTCTTCTTCCCCTTACTGAATGTCTTTAAGGTTTGTCTTCCATAGTTCCTTTTTTTTTCAGAAATTTGTTTATGATGGGCATTGCTGTGGTTTTCTTTCCATTTATTCCATGTGGGGAAAGTTGTTGTTTTCCTGAATCACTAGTTTATATATTTTTAGCAAATTTGGAAATATTTTCATTGCTATTTCATCAAGTACCTTTTCAGCCCTAAATTTCTCTTTCTAGTACTCTGATTATGTGTACATTGAGTTATTTGATATGGATTATTTTGATGTTGTCCTATGGGTCACTGAGCCATGGTTCAGTGTTTTTACCAGGTATAGATATAGATGTAAATATAGATATTTCTCTTTGTACTTTCGTCTGGATACTTTTTATTTTTCTAAAGTTTACTGATTTTTGTAATAGGGCAATATTTATTATGTAAAAACTAAACCAAGAAAAACAAAAACAAAGTAAAACTCCAATGTACTTCTGGAATCATAAAATTCAGTCACTAATTCAACTAATTCTTTCACATTTCATTCCAACCATATGTATTATCCCTTAGAAAAAATCTTTCCCTGAAATGTAAACCCATATATGTTTGGTTTAAATGTTACTCTATAAATTTGGGAGTGGGATAAATATCATAGTACTTCAGTTTTTCAGGTTGTTTGTTTACTTTTTTCTCAATATGTTCATTATAAAACTTTAGATGATAGAGAAGGGAAAATAAATTGCAATCTAATTACAAAGGAACTATCCACTTAGAACATTTAAATATAAATAATCTAAAATTTATCATTTTAATCATTTTAAGAATAAACTTCTATGTCATTAAGTATATTCATAATGTTGTATAAATATTGTCACTATCCACCTTCAAAATTTTTTCATCATTTACAATTGAAACTCTAATGTCATTAAACACTAACTTCCTATTGTCCCCTCTCCCCAGTCCCTGGACACCACCATTTCACTTTCTGTCTCCATGAATTTGACAAGACTCTGTAGCTCATTCAGATGGATTTATGCAATATTTGTACTTCTGTGACTGACTTATTTCACTTAGCATAATGTCTTCAAAGTTTATCCATATTGTAAATATGTTAGAATTTAATTACTTTTTAAGGCTGAATAATATTCCCTTAGATGTATAAGCCACATTGTTTATTCATTCATCCATTGATGAACCCTTTGGTCACTTCCACCTTTTGGCTATTATGAATAATGCCACAATAAACCTATGTGTGTAAATGTCTGTTGAAGTCCATGCTTTTGTTTCTTTTTAGTCTATACCCAGAAATTACTGGATTATGCAATTTAATTCTACATTTAAATTTTTGAGAAATCAAGCTCACTTATCTTTTTTTTCTGCAGTTTCTAAACAACTATGCAATATAGCGAGTGCATTTTTCACTCCAATATCATATTTTGAAGTGCTAAAATTTTCATTTTTTTATAATTTCCATTTTAATGATGGTCTCATTTTTCCTACATTGTTGTTATATTTACTTTTAAATTATGTAACACGTCTATAATTGTACTTTTAAAACACTTGTCTAATTTCTGAGTCAATTTACTGAGTAATTTACTGACTTCTTTTTCTTAGTTAGCATCACATTTACTTGCTTCATTGAAGGTTTAATTATTTGGTTATGCTGTTTCTTGCTGTGGTTTTCTTTTTGTTTATCCTGCCTGGGTCATATTGAGCTTCTAGGACCTGTTAGTTTATATTTTTAAACAAATTTACCATTAATATATGATGGACATACGGATGTCAAGTTAGTGAGTGTTTGGATTTTGTTCACTCCTTCTTGAGTTTTGTTCTGGAGGAGGAGTTAATTTACGTGCACATCAGTGTGATTATTTAGAGATTTGCTTTTAAGCTTTGCTAGGGCTCATCTAATGGTACCCCTTTCCTAATGAGTGAACTTGCTGGCACATCTACTGAATGTTTATGCTCTTCAACAAGATTTTTCACTCTAGCTAGTAGAAAATTGAAGATCTCATAGCCTTGTCCAAGATTTGATCATTACAGCTTACAGCTCCCCAGGATCTTTTCTTTACTCAGTAAGTTATTTTTTGCCTAGACTTTTGGAGTATCTTCCTACATGTGTGAACTTACTATTCAGCCAAATACTTGATAGGATGCCTGTGAATATTTTAGGAACTCCTTCACTACGCAGTTCTTTCTTTCTACAGCTGTGTCCCAAGAATTCCAGCTGCATCCCTAGCCCTGAACTCCGTCCCTCTTTAACTTAGCAAGCCCTTTGTTTTCTGATCGGGCTTCTCCTTCTTGCACTGCCCTGCAGAAAATGCAGAAAGCTCGGGCAATCATGGCGGTCATCATTTCCGTTCTCTCACGGTTCACAGAACGGCATTACATGATCCGGCATCTATCATTTCTATAATCCAGCATCTATAACAATCAGATTACGTACAACATCTGTAAGAATTTTACAGATTTGCATCTGGTTTTATGGTTGTTTTCAAGGGGAGATTTAATGCAGTGCAGTTACTCCATCATGACCAGAAGCTGGAATCTCTCCTTTCTGTTTGCATTCTCGGTTTCTATTGTTAGTTTTATAATTCTACTCTCATCTTAAATGTTCTGTAGTGGATTATTTTTGGCCTTCTCTTCATTTGATTCACTCTCTGGAATGATTTCATCTGCTCCCATGGCCTCAATTTTCGTTAATATTCTAAGGAACCCTTAAATCTCTATCTTCTGGCAAGCTTCTCTTTCCTGTAATTCATGATAATCAATCTCCCATTGGACCTTACTATTTAGAAGTCCTAAGACATCTCCAAGTCTGCATCCAAGACTGAATTCATAATCTCTTTCCTTAGATAGGCTTTCTTCCTATGTTCTCTATTGCAGTGAAGAGAGACACACCATCCATCAGACACAAAACGAAAAACCTGGGGTTTATTCAAGCCTTCTGTTTCTAAGTTCTTACATCTAAAGCTGTGTCCCCACCCAAATCTCATCTTGAATTGTAGCTCCCACAATTCCCATGTGTCATGGGAGGGACCTGGTGGGAGGTAATTCAATCACTGGGGTGGGTATTTCCCATGCTGTTCTTGTGATAGTGAATAAGTCTCACAAGATCTGATGGTTTTATAAAGGGGAGTTCCCCTGCACAAGCTTTCTCTTGCCTACCACCATGATTATGAGACCTCTCCAGCTGTGTGAAACTGTGAGTCAGTTAAACCTCTTTCCTTTATAAATTACCTAGGGTTGGGTATGTCTTCAGTAGCAGCATGAGAACAAATTAAAATAGTTACCAACTCCTATAGATTCTATGCATTTAATATTTCACAAAATCACTTCCTGCTCTCTATCCTCATTGCACTATCAACCTGGATCCACCTCATTTATCCCATGCATCACTGCATTGTTCTGCAGGTTTACTCTTATAGAACATTCTCTAAGTTCCAGGCACTGTTCTAAGCAATGTTTCATAAATTCACTCTCCTAGTTCTTAAAAAACTTTACAGCATTAGTACTATTATTATTACAGAAAAAAAGAACCAGGACACAGAGAGAACTTCTGCAAGGATATTGCACAGCTGTTATTTAGAACAGCCAGGATAGGCAGTCTTTTCCCCAGTCTTTGATCTTAACTGCTGGGATATACTGCTTCTCAAACTGTTGTTGTTGTGTGTGTGTGTATGTGTGTTTTGCCTTCATTCAATTCATTCTTCACACCGACTTTTCTGAAGTGTGAGTATGGTCATTCTTCTCCAATTAAAATATTTCACTACATTCTCATTTTCAAGGTAAAATATAAACACTAAATCCTTTATGTACTCTACTTATCCAGGAACAAGAATATCTTCCCTTTCTGTCCATTTTTCTTCACTCTAATGTCTTTTCATTACAAAGCCACAGTTTAGATGTTTAGAGGAAATATGTCCTCACATCTTCTCCTTTAGCCATGTATGGCTTTCAACTTCACATTTCATGTTCTCTAATCCTGTAGGTTTACTGATACTTTAGTATTTATCACATTATTTAAACCACCTGCCATACCTTACACAGTCAAAGACCACAGATGGGTCTTTTACCCTTGTGTTTTGTTCCCAAATCTAGCAGAGTTGTTGAAACATTGTAAGTGCCATTGTAATTTGCCGTTAAAGTGAATGAGTGACTGAACTAACAGAACAATGCATGTAACCAGCTGCACTCAACCTAACTCAAACTTCTCTAAAGACTTAATGTTGCCACTAAGTGAAGTGCTAGACACAGTGAATGGATATTCCTTTTAATGAAAAAATGAGTCATCTTCAATTGAATTGCTTCTAGATATCCAATCTAAATATCCAGTGTCTTGATGTTCCCTGTATTTGAATGGTATTACATCATTAGTTTTTCTCAGAAAAGCATTTGTAATGATGGAATACTTCAGTGTAACAATTAGGTTTTCTAGTAGAGAATTCTCTTTAAAAATGGAGGAAGAGGAGGTGGCAGAGGTGGTTTGAAAGGCAGAGGTCACAAGTTGATTTATCTTTGTTTAGAGAGAGGTTTGGGAAGCAGCCGCTAAAGTTCTTCTATTAACATGTGCGTTATCAGACTGGGCACAGTAGCTCAGACCGGTAATCCCAGCACTTTGGGAAGCAGAGGCAGGTGGATCACCTAAGGTCAGGAGTGTGAGACAAGTCTGACCAACATGGTGAAACCCCATCTCTATTAAAAATACAAAATCAGCTGGGCGTGGTGATACATGCCTGTAATCCCAGCTACTCAGGAGGCTGAGGCAGGAGAATCGCTTGAACCCAGGTGGCAGAGGTTGCCGTGAGCCAAGATCGCACCGTTGGACTCCAGCCTGGGCAACAAGAGTGATGAAACTCCATCAAAAAAAAAAAAAAAAAGTGAATTATCTATCTTCATCAGTCTAAAACAAACAAACAAACAAACCTGGGTGCACAATTCTAAGTCATGGTCTAAAATCCTTAGATAAAACGTGAAGCAAGGTGGACTAGTCTTGCAAATCTTTCCTGTGTAACACCTTACCTACACTCTTTCCTATCACCCCACCACTTTACCCCTGGAATGCAGCATCCCCTCTTCTCTGCTCGTATCCACGTATGCAGAAAAGTTCAGAAACCCATCTAGCTAAAGAATTAGTAAACATAAATGTTTCATGAATCTTATTTTATTTTCTCCCTAGCAGGCCAGATAAGATTCAGACTATAAATTCTATTAGTCATCATGTTCCTGCAAGGGAAATTCAGCCAACAGGTAACCAAAAGAAGTTGCTTCTGCTTACCTTTCTTACATACCTACATTTCTTTCACATACTTCTTTTAAAGCATACTTCTTTAAAAAATGGGAGAATAACTATCTCTGCTAGAAAATTTCCCTGATAAATCCTCTTTTTTAAAAGGTATCCATTAGCAACAATTTCCTACCATTTATAATAATTTGTTATTAAACTTGTGATTTTATTGGGTATGACACCAGCTGTATGGGGCAGATAAATGGATTTTGTTTGCCAACCCCTATAGTTCAATGTAATGTATTTACAGAGCTGATTTCCCCCTAAATTCTTAATGATTTCCCCTCTGTCTCTAATAACAAGGCACAAAGGAGTCTTTGCTAACATCCATGGCTGGATTCAACACATTGACTTTTGCTTTTTCCCATCTTTTGCAGACAGAGTAAAATACACAATCAGTCAATATCCACAGGAGAAGCTTCATATAGATAATTTTGAAAAAGAAGGTTGGGTCAGCAACAAACCAAGCCAAATGGCTGTAAATTCACTCAGCATCCTATACAGCATCAGTCTCTTTTCCACACCTCCTAGTGAAAGCCAAGTGAAATGTGCTAAATCATGTAGCCATATCTTTACCCATACTTAGATCCAATCTTCTTGATATACGATGGTCTCGCTCTCTGTCTCTATGGCTCTGTCTCTCTGCTTCTGTCTCTCTCCCTCTCTGTTTCTCTTTCTCTGTCTCTGTGTATGTGTATTTGTGTCTGTCTCTCTTCCTCTCTTTTTCACACACACGTGCGTGTGCGCACACACACACACACATTCATTACTGTCTCCTCATTCCTTCCACCATACACAGGGTTTCATGTTAGATCTGCCATTTGACAATGTGCTGCATTCCTTTACCTTTTCCTCCTTTTCTAAGCTTGCTAGTGATTGTGAAATTAGTTATGAAACTTTAATCATCATAAACCTCATCCAAAAAAAGTGAAACAATGTGTGACACGTTACTATCCTTCTATGTTATGGTTACATAAACACAGCTTTTATTAATTTTACAGACTTTATCTCTGCTTTTAGAGTGAAAAATTTTTTGACTTCTTAGATTTATAGAGAACCTAACAAATAAATACAAGTGTGTAAAAATATGCTTTTATTTCTTCTTTCTGATACTGGGCAAATGGTTATTTCATAAGGTGGGTATGTCTTCTCTGATATTTTTAGTGTAATGATTATATGAGGGAATATACTTACTAGCTTTAATGAAGAGACAGTTGTTAAATCAAAGGATTTCTCATCGTTATTTGTCCTGCTAAAAGAGCTTTCCCCAGTAGTGGTAGAAAAGGCATTCATGTTTTAGAAAAATGCTCAGGATTCCCTCTCATCTGCTCCAAAGAGGAAGAATTGGCATTTATCTAGTATCCTTTTTCCAGTTCATTTATATTTTATTCTCAGAGCTTCTATGAGCAATTCAGAGCTACTTGGGTCAGTATTCTAAAACCGAACAAACCCAGACCAGCCTGGAAAACATGGCAAAACCCCATCTACACCAAAAATACAAAAATTTAACTGGGCATGATGATGCACACCTGTGGTCCCAGCTACTCAGGAGGCTGAGGTGGGAGGAATGCTTGATACTGGGAAGTGGAGGCTGCAGTGAGCAGAGATCGCACCACTGCACTCCAGGTTGGGTGAAAGAGTAAGACCCTGTCTCAAAAAACAAAACTGTAAAATGTTATATTTTAAATAATTGTGTGTGTGTGTGTCTGTGTATGTGCGTGTACATGTGTGTGTGCGTGTGCATGTGCATGTGTGTGTGCGTGTGCGTGCGTGTGTCCGCGTGCACGTGTGCATGTGCGTGTGTGTGCATGTGCGTGTGTGTGCGTGTGCATGTGCGTGTGTGTGCGTGCGTGCGTGTGTGCGCATGCGCGCGTGCGTGTGCGCGTGTGCGTGTGTGCCTCAAATAGAAGCTTTTGCTCTGAAGAGCAGATGTATCTTCAATGCACATATATGCTCATTGGGCCAAAAGTCAGGAGATCTGAGTTCTGCTGAGAGCTCTGCTACTTTTTTATGTATGATTCTGAAAAAAAAAAAAAAATCTCTTAAATTTCATTTGATGCAGTGTCTCCTCTCTAAAGTGAGGGGGTGGAACTCTTGTTTTTCTTTCATTCCCAAGCTCTTTTATACACAACCCTTCCGTGGTTTGACAAATGTTGGCATATGATATGTTTAAGGCACAGATATCACATGCTATCCTTTAGCATATAATGTAGAAATAAGACGTCTTAAGCCCTGCTCAGTATATTGTGTTAAATCCTTAAAACAAAGTTTATCCAGACTCACCTTACTCCTTCTATTTGAACCCAAAATTATAGGATTCTGAGGCTGCGGAGTTAACTTACTCCTAGCCCTCATTTTGGTCACAAGGTGTAATCTAATATTCCCAAACTGTGGAATACTGAAAATCACACAAGAGCTGAAAAATGCCAAAACAAACATGTTTTTAACAGATTCAGGGAAAGCAGAAATACAGTGGTGTTTTCCCCAGGAAATTATCTGCACTGTCCAAACCCAGTTACAGCAGGTTTTTTCTGGCCTGGCCTTTTGACCATCAAATGGAACTATTTTGCTCCAGAGAGAATTCTGCAGCAGCCAGCGGGGAGGCCGGGACACATGCTGTACTCCTTCTGATTCTCCTTGCTGAGGTCTGAGATCAAGCGATGCTGCAAATTCACTCTGATTCCCCCATCCAAAGAGTTTCTTGAATGATATTTCCTAGACCACTCCAGTTATAGTCTGTTGTTTTAACAACCGCACCTCCCTTTCCCAGGGTCAAGTGCCTGGTCATAAGGAGAAAATGCCAACATCATTTATTTTATTCCCTGGTTCACTCCTGAGTCACACTGGTGAATGAGTTGGAAATGATTTGGTGCCTAAATAACCATGACTGTTTATATGTGAAGATGTCATTCATGCAGTGGACAAACCTCGGAAGATTATTTTTCCATGTGCTTATGTAAGTGCAGGGCACGTATCTGAAAAATTATTTTGAAAAAGAATTTCAATGGAAACATTATACATATTTAATATTAATATTAAAATTTAATATTGGTATTTAATATTTAATTACATATGTATGAAATAAAGATGACAATGAATACTTGGTTCAGCACATGTATTATTTATTCTGTGGATAGTCCAGAGAACACTTTCAAATGCTGCTTGCTGGCTGGGCACAGTGGTTCAGGCCTGTAATCCCCACACTTTGGGAGGATGAGATGGGTGGATCACTTGATGCCAGGAGTTCGAGACCAGCCTGGCCAACATTGTGAAACCCCATCTCTACTAAAAATACAAAAATTAGCTGGGCATGGTGGCGCGAACCTGTAGCCCCAGCTACTTAGGAGGCTGAGATGGAAGGATCACTTGAAGCCTGGAGGTGGAGGTTGTAGTAAGCCAAGATCACACCATTGTGCTCCAGTCTGGGTGACAGAGTGAGTCTCTGTCTCAAAAAAAAAAAAAAAAAAAAAAAAAAAAAAAAATGCTGCTTGCCTTCTGCCCACTCCTCTGATTTTTGACGTCCACTTCTTCCTCCCCTCTGACCCTCACCAAGCCTCTCCTATCTCACTCCATAGCTGGTACATTTGCTTGGAGAATACAAATTTACTTCAATGAACATAATTTGGAAGGCAAACCCAGCACCAAAACATATGTACTTTATAAGCATGAACAACCTTTGAATTTTCTTCTTTTTGAAATTTTCTCCGTCAACGTTCCTCTCTACTTATACAGGTAAATAACAATGTGGATAAGTGTGTGCATACACGTGTGTGTGCATGAAGACAAATTGCATTGTTCAAGAGTGCAGTGCTAAGAAAGTACACATTTAATACTAGAGTAAACATTTAAACCTATTTACTAAAACTAGATGTGAAAACATATCTTCCAAGGGAAGTTACTCTCTTTTTCTGACCATTCTACCCAAAAAGATGTCCCAGAGATATTGTCAAAAAAAGATCGGATGAGTCAATAATTGTCTACATGAATGGTTGAATAAATTCTGTAGGAGTTGATGAGAGACCATGTTGGCTTTTACCATGCTCTAGAATATGCCCAACCTGTGAGTTTTTTAATTATGAAAGCTAATATCCCAAGGAAATTTCATCTATGAAATGAAATTTTTAGGCAATTGAACTTGTTCTTGCTGTTTGGGATATGGAAATTAGACAAAGTCAGGCAACCTACTAAGTTTCCTTCTGCTAACAGAAGAGGGGAAGGTGATGAATTGGGACTGTGTGAAACTTTCTTTGAACACGTGCAAAAATGTATCTGAAGTGGGAAATTGAAGAACCTAGACTGATACTAAGTGTAATACATTTATTTCAATGCAGTTGCATCATTGGGAATCTAATTAATGAAAAGAAGTGCACTGAACATTTGATTAAGGGATAAAGGCATATGCCTACAGTGGTCCTGCCTTGGTTTTGTGTTTCTTCCAACTCTTTGATATTCCTTTCAAGACACCATTCAGCCCTGAGCTGGGCAGCCAAACCATATGAGAGCCTGCACTTTCTAATCATATGATGCTAGAATATTAATGGTAACATTCTTAGAAAACATACATTGGTATTGTGATTGCAATAGGATCTTGAGCTCAGCAGCCTGTGTTTTTTGTTTTGTTTTCCTGCGTACACTTCCGTAATATCAACTGTAAAAATCAACACACTTTGTACTTGCCAAATGGGAAGTTATCAAGACAGAAGCTGGCATTCTTTTATGCAGCAAAATACCTTATTCAGACTCAGCTCCGCCACTAAACTGGCCAGCAGAATTTCTCCTGGCAGACTCTCAGAAATATCAGTATTTCTTTCTCTCTTTGCTCTCTCAGAACTTCCACTCCCAGGAAGGAAATAACCACACTATTTGCAAAAGATTAGGATGTTCATTTTACTATGTAAAAGATGCGTCCATGTCATAATTATCATTGTAAAAGAAGTATATAATAAGAATAATAATTTCCTGTTTGTCCCATCCATTGAGCTTTTCGTGTTCTTTGATAATTAGAGTGAAGATTTTGCTGAAAAGAAAATGATGCTTATATTAGAGGTTACCAAGAGTGAGACTTGTTTTATTTTAATGCTGTTTATTTCACTTTATCTCTTTCCAATTCTGGCAAGGAAATGAGAAATTGTTGTTTTAAAAATTCAATGTCATGACATTTCAGCTCCATTGGTTTTTTTTGGTAAATAACTTGTTGCTGAAGAGAGAGGTTGCTGGAAGACTCTCAGAGTCATTTTAACCAAGGACTGCCAGCCTTGATGTGGGTTGGATCATTTTTGAGTCTGAGGCTAAATGCCTTCTTGGTTCCTTTTGAAAAAGTACTGATTTAAGGGGACTGATATTGTGTCATCGCTATTCAACAGCTTAATATAAATGGTTAAGAATCTAGAAGTGTGGCTGAGGGTTGCCTGTGCTGGCATTGTGTAAAAGAAGGAGATGTATTTAATTTGTACACTTGAGTTAAAATGAGATAAAGGATTATCCAAAGTGTAACCAAACGGAATTGCCTACAGTCTTGTTTTGATAATTAAATGATAGGTGATTTCTGTTATTGTGTTTGCCACATACTTAATAATACTAATAAATTGTGTGCATTTTGGAAATTTCTTTTGGATTAGGACAATGAAAAGCTCTACATCTTGCTGCTACCGATCAGCCTCTAAAACTTCAGAGAGAGGAAGGATCGCAATCCATGTGTAGTGTGTACAATGTATACAACAGTGCAAAGATGAACTATAAAAACCACTCAAGATAAATTATTGTATGTTTCCACACTGATTCATGCACTGGTGATCATACATTTGAACTCCTAAAGTAGTGTCATAATCAAGTGATAATTCTGGAAGACAAATATGGTGTTACCAACCTCAAAAGTGGAATGACCACACAGAGGACTAACTTCTGATTAACTTGAGGTGGCAATTTTTTTTCTTTTTCTTTTTCTTTTTCTTTTTCTTTTTCTTTTCTTTTTTTTTTTTTTTTTTTTTTTGAGATGGAGTCTCACTCTGTGGCTAGGCTGGACTGCACTGGTGAGATCTTGGCTCACTGCAACCTCTGACTCCCTGGTTCAAGCGATTATCCTGCCTCAGCCTCCCTAGTAGCTGGGATTACAGGCATGCACCACCATGCCCAGCTAATTGTTGTATTTTTAGTAGAGACGGGGTTTCACCATGTTGGCCAGGATGGTCTCGATCTCCCGACCTCGTGATCCACCTGCCCTGGCCTCCCAAAGTGGTAGGCTTACAGGCGTGAGCCACTGCGCCTGGCCTAGGAGGCAAATTTTTACCATCCAACCTGGGCTTAACTTTACCCAGTGGCCAACTTTTTGAGTCCAGCAGAGAATGATTGATTAAACTTTATAGAGTTTGGAATTTTATAAGAAATTAAACAGGGACCAAGTAAAAGCATACCAATGACTTAAATATAAATTTTCTTCACATTTGAAAAAAAAACAATATCTATAAGCCTCTTCAGTGATACTATTTTATATGAGAGGGGAGTAATATAATATCATTCTGGATTATATATATAATATATATGTAGATATGTGTATATACATATATATATGTATATGTATTCCCTAGCTTAAAAAGTATGCATAAAGCTCATTCATTATAGTGAACATATTAAACAATTATAGTTGCTTCATTAGACAGTCAGAAGAACAGATTGTTCTCGTTTCTGAAAAGTTTTGTGCCATTATTCTTAGTGATTCTAATAAATCAGACATATGTCAAACTTAGTTTGAGGCAGGTATATGTACTCATACAGGACAATTGCCCTTGGCTCAGTTATCATTGGCTTCCTCTGGGTTTATAAAGGCCAGCTCTCAAAACCACTAACTAATTTAAAAACAGCAACCCATGTACTCTAATTTAGATTTAGGAAAAAGCAGGAAACCAGTGGTTTTAGTAATTCAGGAGACTTTACCAAAGCTGAGCTTAAATTAGATAAGATTGTATTGTCATTATCGTCAACGCCAACAGAACTTCAAGCACCACTAGTTCATTCCATTAGACTCTTCTACGGTCAATTAAATAAGATCCAATTAGCAGGTGATATTGCGGATTTTATGTGCAAATATACCCAACCAGACTTGGTTTTACAAGCTATATTAAAGATTTGAATCGTTGCTAATTTGCTTATTAGGTACCAGATTTTGGAAACTGCTAGAAGGGTGAGATGAATGTTTTGGAACCATATTCTGAGACTGTACCCAGAGGGCTATCATAACCAATGCTGTTTTATAGGAGTGTTCATAATTTGTGCCACCCTTTGAGGAACCACAGAGGGAATAAGTTATTGTGTTATGTAATACACAGTGGCTTCAACAAGCCATCAAGACAATTCTTAGAAAGGACCTCAGATTTTTGGTCTTATTGAATAACTCCATGATTGGCACTCCAGAACACAATAAGTATACTGCTACATCCTAGAAGAAAGAAACACAACTGTATTCTGAGGCCAAAGATTTTGGTCTACTGGGGAAAAAAACAAAAGTCAAAAAACCTCATGTAGTAGTTAAAGCATGAATTATTAGAGTCATCCAGGTTTAGGTCGGAATCTCCGTTCTACATGTTTTAAGCAGCATGATTTTGGTCAAATCACCAAAATTTTCTGATCTTCTGTTTCTGTATCTGTTACATGAAGGTGTTCACAGTTCTGGTTTACATTGTTATTGTGAGCATTGAATTAGATGTGTAAAGGACTTAGCACAGAATAAGGTGCACTCAATGAATTACAGTTATTACGATTTCTTATTTCCAAGATTCCTGGAATAGAATGTGGCTTTAAAAAAATATATGAAGAACACTGTAGTCCTGCAGAAAGGGAAAAATGGAGATTTTAGCTCATTGTGACTTATTGACCTCCAGGGAATCATTTACAATTTATTTGGGTATGTTGAAAATGAGAGCTGTGCCAGTCCTCTCAACTCAACAAATTGCAGCTGGTCTGGACTGGTGCAAAAGGAAAGACTGTTTCCTCTGGAAAGAGTGTGAACTCTATTTAA
This sequence comes from Piliocolobus tephrosceles, assembly GCF_002776525.5. Classification (NCBI taxonomy): domain Eukaryota; kingdom Metazoa; phylum Chordata; class Mammalia; order Primates; family Cercopithecidae; genus Piliocolobus; species Piliocolobus tephrosceles. Next base: position 63,821,776 of record NC_045449.1, on the reverse strand, counting down.
GATAAGTCTGAGTAAGCATTCTACTTAATAGTCAATCTTACTAGTTAAATGCCAGCTATAAAAATATGTATATAACGCAAAATAAAAGTGTTTGATGTTTGGGCATTATGCTTATCATTTGCAATGACATTCATAGAAGGCATTAGAGATGATCACTGTCATAGTTTACACGTGAACCCAGGAAAAGTCTAACTTGCTTACCTTAAAGTTACTTGGTTTTATCATCCATCCTTCATATATTTATTTACTTTGTAGCTTTGCTTGGTTGAAAATGTAAATGAATACAACTCAGATTAAGTCCACGGATTTCTGAGAATGGATATATCATTAGATTCTTTCCAAAGTGAGGGTTGAGGTAGGTATCTGATGGAATAGAAGGGTTGTTCAAGGTAAGGGGCTGACTCAAAGTGTTTCCATAACAAGCCCCAAGTTTTATATTTCATTGTAATGTTAACTGTAGGAGTCTGATGCTAAAGTAATTGCTTATCCTCTTACCCCTCTTCCAACCTTGTTTGGCAACATTGTAAAATGAAGTATGCATATACAAATGACCGAGTCCATTGAGGTTCCTATTCAGAAGGAAACGTTAGCCTCAGCCAATGCCTTTATGATCTGTGAGGCCAAGTTTCTAGGAAACTTGAAGAATTGCCTTTGAATTGACATTTGTTTCTAGGCACAAAGCATTTCTGTATAATCAAAATGACTTGTAGAGTAAAGAAGAGATGGAAAAGATTGTTCAAAAATGTCAAGAGGAGGCCAGGCATGGTGGCTCACCCCTGTAATCCCAGCATTTTGGGAGGCCGAGGTGGGCGGATCATGAGGTCAGGAGATCAAGACCATCCTGGCTAACATGGTAAAACTCTGTTTCTACTAAAAATACAAAAAATTAGCTGGGTGTGGTGGCGGGTGCCTGTAGTCCCAGCTACTTGGGAGGCTGAGGCAGGAGAATGGCATGAACCTGGGAGGTGGAGCTTGTGGTAAACCGAGATCACGCCACTGCACTCCAGCCTGGGCGACAGAGTGAGACTCCATCTCAAAAAAAAAAAAAAAGTGTCAAGAGGATCATAGAAAGTGAAGAAAGTGAATAAACCCCAAAGACCTGCTCCCTGAAAAAAACACATGTATAAGGGAGGTTCATTTTGCAGTGAACAGTCTGACATATAAGACATTAGTATGAACGGAAAGAGTCTAAACTAGACCAAACTCACATAAAGGCATGGTATACCATGGACAGAGTATTTCTTAAAATACAATGAAAAGGACTCATTGGAGATGAAGATGAGTCCATGCAGGTTTGACCACAGCTTATATGTAATAACCCATGCTAAATTCAATTTTAAAAAATCATTCAGAAAACAATTGCAAAAGGCATGGGCCATTTGATTTGATCTTATCAATTTAGAACTTTGACCTAAGTTATCACAAAATGCTGTACAATAACCTAATGGAAGAATGATCTTTCCCCCTCCAATTGAGAGTTAAATATTTTCTAGATTATACTTTATAGGCAAGAATAACATGTATGATGGAAGATTGTAGAAGTATGCATTTCTGACATAGAAACACATCAGTGACACTCTAGTCTCTGTGCCAAGGTCATACTTTAGAGGACACAATTCTGTCCCTTGTCTGGATGCACCCCTCCTCATGAAGCAAAGAGAGAATAAGGGGACATGCCCTCCTAGGAACTACGCTTCTTTTCTAGACTATATTCCAGGAAAATCTAGAATCATTGAATTTCTTGCCCTAAGAGCTAGAGCCTGCTTCTAGGTTAATCCTTCAAGACCATCACCCACATGTATACCCCATAACCCTAGGTTCAAGTAGACCAAGGTAGCTATTTATAAGGGTGGAGACGTTGAGGGGTGTGGAAGGATCTTGCACCTTATAGGTGAATATCTGTACAGGCATACCTGCAAGTACTCTCACAGTTGCCTCAGAACCAGGAGAAGTAAGAGACATACCAGGTGAGCCTACAGCCAGGCCCTAGGGACTGGCACTTCCTTACTCCTATGTGCCGACAAGAAACTGCAAAGAATCTGAGAATTCTAAATTCAAGCTTGACTAGCCACATCATTAAAAAGCTATAAGCTATATTTGTCAAGACAGTTGAATGGAAAAGATTTTATCTAGTCATTTTGACTTGGTTTCTAATTTAAATACTTAGGCATACAGTATATGGCCTTCCATATTAATTCTCACCCCGTATCCCACAGATGTTAGGAAACTGCATTCTTCTTGTTTGCATTTGTCTTTGATCCAAGATAATTGATTGTTGGTGCATTCAGAGGGCTGCTAGACCAAGCTGAAGGCTTTGAGAGGCTAGAAAAAGCTCAAAACTTATTCATACCTCTCAACTAAAATACAAGAAAAGGCCAATCTGTTCTTTCAGGATGTATCTAGGCACTGAGGAAACAATATTGTCCAGACCTGTGTCTCCAACTCATCATGTCTATTGACGGTAAGAATAACTATTGATAGGAAGTCAGGCAAAGTTGTATATTTCCAGTGAATTTTTTTCACCTCATCTCTGAAAACCAGAGAGTGATATTTTTGTTGATAGAGTCTTCACTGATTTAGTGCCAGAATTCATGAGAACTAGTTTCTGTTGCTGAATTTATTTTAGTTTATGTGGCTGAAAATGCCTTAAGGAGTTGGGGAGATTTTTTTTTTTTTTTTCTGATTTTGAGCATTATACACAAACATTTAAAAGTGCTCTTTACATTTGAGATTGTATGTTAACATAATTTCTCCTATAAGAGTCTTGAAATCTGCATGACTGATGATAATTATTCTTGATGTCACCTTCTGAAATGAAGCAAAGGAATCCAGGGGCATGTTATGACAGTGTTGATTAATGCTTTTTCCTCTGAGCACTACATCTTGTCTTTATGTTTGCTCTGGCAGGGAAAGATTTAACTGGATAACTCACTTCCCTAGAAGGGTTTTTAGTTTTCAAGTGAAAAGAGTAACCATCAACCTGCCTGTGCATCCATTAATATCTTCAAAACACAGGACCTCCATTTTTGTTTTCCATTGCCTTGCCAATGCACAGTCTACTCGGCATGAATATGGTTTATAAAACCTGTGTTTTGCCCCACCATTGTGCAGTGCCTTAGAATCATAAGCCTTAATACTGTAGCATGAAGAACAAATCAATAATAGCATTGGAAAAATTCCCATCAGTTTGCTTGCATTGGATTAAACAGATAATTTGGTTGTTCATAGAAGCACAATCCACACATCACCTGCCTCTTATAAATATGAGACTCAATGACAGAAGTATTGTGAGTGAATATCGACTTCAGCAATTAAGATAATACTAACATCTTAGACTAATTTTTGCCTCGTGGCTGAAAACATGGACTTTGCACGTGTTGACTTGTCAAAAGTGGGCTTATTCTCTTCCCTTTGTCAAAGTGGAGATAAATCTTTATTTTGATTCCTCTGTTTGCCCCCAAAAGACAGCCAAGGTTTGATAGCGACTGCCAAAATGCACTCCCATCTGTAAAATAAATTGGGAAATTTTTTTCTTGGAAGTCTTATTAAACAGAAGCATTGAAATATTTAAGGACTTTCAAAAAAAATAAACAGTCTAGGTTACTTTGTTCTACACTTTCGTCTGTTTCAACTAGATTAACTTTAAGCTCTATAAGAAAAGTATTTGCCTGCTTCCTAGTTCTAAAATTTTGTAAATTTTTGCTAATCTTTATTGAATAAATCATTTAACTTTCAGCTGAATTAATAGTTGCTGACCATTTATAGAAGATATTGGCAACTTTTTTCTCTAAAGGACCAGGCAGTAAATATTTTAGGTTTTGTGGGCTACATGTGGTCTCTGGTCACAGCCACTTAACTACAGCATTGTAGCTTGAAAACAGCCGTGAATACCATGTAAACTTGTATATGGCTGTGTTTCAATACAATATTATTTGTAAAAACAAGAAATTGGTTTCCAGACTCCTGATCTATAAACCTGGAAAACCATAAGAATGAATACTTTTTGTTCCTTGACTATCTCACTCTCATCAATTGGATCAAGAACTTTTTAGAACAATATCCTGAGGCATATATAATCCTCAGCAATGGCAACCTAAGGAATCTTTTTTGAGAAAATAAACATGTTTTCCAGTGGATTATATCTAAACCACACAGCCCATGAGGGTAACAGTTGTCCAGAAAGCAACACATTTTTCAGTAAAATGTTAATTATAATTAATGATACCCAATTCTAGGTGCTGTGCTAAGTTCTTTGCAAGCTTTAATCTGTTAAAACCAAAAAGAATTCCATTGGGTGATTTTATTAGTTAATACCACACCCTGATACCAAGTAATATCTCAATAAACTATGATTTTTTACTCTTTCATACAAAGAACTCCATCTGAAAATAGACAAAATTGGATGAAAATAATACCCTTTTTCTTTTTACTGTATCACTGTATCAACTTGATAACATAATAAAAAGAGGAAGTTGAAGGGAAATTTTCAGTCTGTATACTTGTTGTCATATAAAGAATCTTTTACTCAAGTCTTCGTCAGAAAAGTAAGGGAACGAGATAGATGGAAGGAGGGAAGGAAGGAGGGGAGAAAGGAAGGAAGGAAGGAAGGAAGGAAGGAAGGAAAGAAAGAAAGAAAGAAAGAAAGAAAGAAAGAAAGAAAGAAAGAAAGAAAGAAAGAAAGAAAGAAAAGTAGGAGGAGGAGGGAAGGAAGGAAGGAAGCAAGGAAGGAAGGAAAGAAGGAAGGAAGGAAAGAAAGAAATGGAAGAAAAGAGAGCAAGAAAGTTCTATGAGCAAAACTGTTTATTGGGGGTATTTTTAGACAGGTGGGTTGGGGGATAAAAAGAATGTAGATAAGTAGCTCTCCGTATTTAAGCCATTTATAAAAAGCTATATTATAAATAAAAATATGTTTGGTGGAGTAGACTGGAGTTATTTGAATCTGAATGGTACTGGGAAACAACTTTTTCATATATCATATTAATATAGTCATTGTAATGTGTTTGATGACAATAGAATATTACATGAAGCTATACAAGAGTGCTATTTTATTAAAAAAAAAAAAACACTGAACTGGTCTGAAGTAAGGACAAGCTGTTCAAAAATATTGAAAAAGTAACCTAACACATGTTATTCAATGGATTAATGCATTAGAAGAACACTACCAATTACTGAAAGGTGAACTAAGTTGAATAGGTAGAGCAAATACAAAAATTTTCCATGTGAATCACATGTTTATTTAGAACAATTGTCATTTCAAATGGTTTGTAATCTCTAGGATTTAAGGGATCTGCTTTTATGTGTGTCATCTAAATTTCATGTATTAGCTGATAAAACACAGAAGCCTTTTCATAAAGATATTTGTTTTATCTCTTCTTGAACTTGAATGGGAGAGCATCAACACCACATTCATCCCCTTTTGAATTTGAATGGGAGAGCATCAGTACAAAATTTCACTTTCTTTCTTAGATATCTGCTAACAAATGGGCTTCTTTACCTTTAGATGTAAATAGCTTTCCTGAAGAAATTCTAGTTCAAGAATAATTGAAAGCCAAAGACCATGTCAGTGCTGTGAGCTGAAGGAATGGAGAAGTTTTTTCAGTTTAAAACAAAGTTCGGTGAAGAAGGTTTCAGAGGCATTGATTTGGCAATTGCATTGGCTTCAAAGCATAATCACGAATTTGAGTTAATTATCACATCTTTCATTTTGGAGCAAAACTGAAGTGTGTTCAGAAAATAGGTGATTATCAAAATCGATTTTTAAAAATTGTTTTTATGTGTCTCTCTTGTTTTATACATATACATAACAGTATTCGGGTTTTATATATATGAACATATATAGTAAAATTTTAAGTATGAGAGTTAGATCCAACTTCAGCCAAAGCTTTTTTTTTTTTTTTTTTTTTTTTTTTTTTT